>NC_059369.1:20692500-20992500 GCF_019703515.2 Myxocyprinus asiaticus | reverse complement strand
GCAGTGTAGGCAAGTTCCAGACTTTAGCTGATCCACTATTGTACCGTTAGCTTAAACCAATGAGACAAAAGAAACTGCACACTATTTACAGATCTGTACAGACATGGACACACCAGCAGAGAGTGTTGCAGGAAGCACCACATCTACTTGCTACAGAAACACTGCCACCAAACTCCGTTGAGTAGAAAGCAAGCGAGACAATTAAAAAGTAACAATTCAAAATGCAAGAATCAATCAATAAATTGAATGCTAAAACTAATTAGGGACTGTCTGAATCCAATTTAAGAGGGAATGTTCTTACGCTGTGGTATGATGAGATATTTAAAATGACGAGAGAACTGACTTGTTTCTTCTTTGGCTACATTTTGGCAATCAAATGACAGAAACCAAATTCTGAAGTTAAGACTTTAAGATACTGAATAAGGTAAGAGATAAACTTCACGTTTGTCTACCATGGACAAAAGAAAGTGCAAAGGAGGATGCTAATGGACGTGATGCCATGAGATCCAGAGGGATGGAGAAATAAAAGGATGGATGGCTTTTCTCTCCGGTTAGGAGTGCTACTTTCAGAGCTCTGAAATGCAGATTGCACGTCGTCAATCCCTCCCCCGCTCTTTCCTCTGTCTCTCGGAGACTCAACAATTAAAACATTCCTCAGTGGACAGGAGACAATTATCAAGTAAATTAGGTGTATTTTAGTGCAAATGTTTAGTGCGGATGGTTGCACTGTACGGCATTCAAATGGGAGGTAATCTGTACTACTGACTTGGTATGAAATGGCATGAGTTTATGTATGTTTATGAGTGTAAGTCCATGTGTATGTGCGAGCCTGCTCTTGTGCCAAGAGAACATGCTCACAGCACTGAATCCACCAGTGCGCTTTAACACTGTGCTAGCTTGTGCTTGTAATCTTACATAGATCAAATGCATACAAAACACACTCGTCATTCTAATTTATGCAATCAATGTCCATGTTTGACTTTGTTCTGAATGCATCCTCTGCGTCTGTTGGAAAACAAGTTAAGTTGAATGGATGTGTGTTTTGTTAAAGTGTTTAGTGTGCAGAGGTCAAATATATGCCCTTTGGTGCATCTGGTATGGAACATTTTGAAGGTTAGGCAAAAAATGGCTTCTTTGATATTAAAAATAAATGCACCGGCAACATTTGACTATGCATGAATAAACAAATGTGCATGTGTATGCATATGTGTGTGAGTGGAAATGGATCACTGTGTATCCACAAGAAGGATCGATGCAGACACTGATGAATGTCTGAATTAAAGCTTTGAAGGCGGAGCCAGGGTTGCATGGTAACTGGGGATAATTAGCAGGCTTAGGGCTGCTTCCGTGCTCTTGTTAAAAAGACAGAACTGGGGCCTCTAACATGGTGTGGGGGGGATGAGTTGAGGAAACTCCAGAGAAACTCCCAGCATGCTTTTTGCTTTAGCTTGTGTGATGCAGCAGTGAGTGAAGACACACTCTACTGGTCAGTTCGGAAGCTCTGCCAGGCTGGACGGGCAACGTGGGCGTCTTCCTCAGTGGGCACTTGGCTCGGCACAGGCAAGGCTACTGGGACGAGGTGCTCCGTACAGAGTCACTGAAGCTATGTGGTTATTCTGCATGACCTGAAACCGTAGCAACAACGGGGTGGTGAGATGCATCCAGTAGTTAACTAAGTCCTTAGTTGTGTATGAGCAAATTATGTTCTCACTCGAGTGTGGACATGGCACAGCTGCAACTGCCTTGTAAATACCAAATTTTGCCTTTGGAGATATTTATTTATTTACATTTTAATAAAACAGTAACTCTTTTTACATGTTGGCCAAATAAAAATATACACAGATGGATGCTGGCCTGTCACATACCTCAAATATCATCTTCTGCAATCCAAAACAAAACGTGGAACCAAAGGGGTTGGTGTTGTTCGCAGATGATGACCTGGAGTGTAGAACACAATTAATCACTTAATCAAATGGATTAAAACAGGGTTTCGTTCAAAGAAAGTCCTGTTTCTGTTGAAATAAACATCTTAAACCAGCCTAAGCTGGTTTGCTGGTCTTAAGATGGTTTAAACTGGTCTCAAAGCCTATCCAAGCTTTTGGTCTAGATGGTCTTCGAGCCTGGCCAGCTGAAAAGTGACCAAAACTCCTCTAAAACATCAAATAGACTAGCCAAAACACGTTGGGAGACCAGCTAAGACCAGCAAACCATATTAGGCTGGTTTAAACAGGGGTGTCTAGCTGAACTCTTTAATATTGCTCTCTTGATCAAAGCATCACTAAGTGTTATGCTCTTATTTAGTTTATCCATTTGCATGTTAGTGAGTACGGTTATTACACACTCATACTAGATTCTGTGCAATGATATTAAAGGGATAGTTCACCCAAAAAATGAAAGTGCTCTCATCATTTACTCACCCTCATGCCATCCCAGATGTGTATGACTTTCTTTCTTATGCAGAACACAAATAAAGATTTTAAGAAGAATATCTCAGCTCTGTAGGTTCATACAATTTATAGTAAGTGAATGGTGGCCAGAACTTTGAAGATCCAAAAAGCACATAAAGGCAGCATACAAATTAATCCATTGGTTAACCACTCCAGTGGTTAAATCCATATCTCCAGAAATGATGTGGGTAAGAAACAGATCCATGTTCAAGACCTTTTTTACTATAAATCTCCACTTTCACTTTCTTCTTCTTTTGCTTTTGGTGATTCGTATTGATAGTGCATATTGCCACCTTCTGGGAAGGGAGGAGTATTTATAGTAAAAAAGGACTTATATATATATATATATATATATATGTATATGCGTTTCTCACCCAGACATATCGTATCGCTTCAGAAGACATGGATTTAACCACTGGAGTCGTATTAATTATTTTCATGCTGCCTTTATGTGCTTTTTGTCATTTCACATTTTTGGTCACCATTCACTTACATTGTATGAACCTACAGAGCCGAGATATTCTTCTAAAAATCTTTGTTTGTGTTCATCAGAATTAAAATTTTTGAGTGAACTATACCTTTAAGTATTGAATGAAAAGAATACCTTTGCTGAGCGATCCAAAATTAAAAGTACTGTTTTTTTTTTACTTTCTTTTATTATTCAACTACCTCTCATTCTTTCTTTATCTGCCATTCAATCTCTCTCCATGGTCATGTGACCAGTTCTCTACCTGTATGGCTCTTACCTGTGAAGCACAACTGGTTTTTCCATGGGGTGTCCAAGTAACTCTTGAATCTGTTCCCACTGAGTATTAAAGCACACAATTTACCAGTAGTTTGCAACACTTAAAAGACATGGTGCAGTCATGACAAATGTTACTACATATTTAGAACACTAATCTAATGAAACTATTTTTTCCGTTAAGCATGTGTAGGCTATAACAAGTTTGTTACAGCACAGCCCATGTACTCACTTTGCTGTAGGTGGTAAGGATGCAGTCCTCACTCTGAGCATCTGCTCCATCTGAAACAGAATACAAAATCAGAAAACAGAACAAAAAAAAATTCTTCAGTTATAACTGCCAATGCAAACAGAAAATAAATAGACCACAAAGATAGAAGAGTAACAATTTATACAGACAATGCTGACCTTTTTTAATGGTAAGTGGAATCTTGAAATCACATCGATGATATCTGAGATGGGAGAGAGTGTCAGTTATTCTGCTGTTCGTTCGTGTATACTGAAACCACATATTTCTAAACATCTTAAACATAATTAAATGAAAATCAATTTTAAATCAATATGCACAGGCTGCTGTGCACCACCATCTAGAATAACCTTCCCAACATAGCAATGACTAGTGGAAAGAGTTATTCAACCATATATTTACAATACATAAAACAGCAGAGGGGAGCCGATAGAAATGAGACTCACATGTTGAAGTTGTAATGGCCTGGGAAATTGGTGTGAAGGACAAATTTTTTCACCAGATGGGTTGTAGAGTCAAACAGTATATCCTGAAAGAGAGTGTGAGAGGAAAAAGAGAACTGAAATAAATGCATTTTTACAGTTTATTGGGTTTATTGATATTGGCAATTTGCCATGGTTCCATAGTAAAAATACAAACTAACAGAAAAGTCATAAAGCAGTTACAAGTAATGTGAATAATGTAATGAGTAAGGTTGAAACTCACCACTCCCAGAGTATAGTAGTTAAAGAAGTAGTCATTACATTTGGATGGGACTTGTTTGTGAGGGGAGGGCGAATGGATCTTCATCTGAGACAAAACAAAGAAAATGCGGAGACTAAGGGAATGTGTTGATTTTAATTGAGAATTTTCTCTTGAGAATAAATGTACCTTAAAGGGATAGATCAACTAAAAATAAAAATTCTCTCATTATTTACTCACCCTCATGCCATCCCAGATGTGTATGACTTTCTTTCTTCTGTAGAACACAACGAAGATTTTTAGAAGAATATCTCAGCTCTGTAGGTCCATAAAATGCAAGTGAATGGTGGCCAAAATTTTGAAGCTCCAAAAAGGAGATAAAATCAGCATAAAGGTAATCCATAAGACTCCAGTGGTTTAATCCATGTCTTCTGAAGCAATCCAGTCAGAGCTTCAAAGTTATGGCCACCATTCACTTGCATTGTATGGACCTACAGTGCTGAAATATTCTTCTAAAAATCTACATTAGTGTTCTGCAGATGAAAGAAAAGGGCTTTTCACACTTGAAATCGTTAACCCTGGGTTAATCTAAACCCTGGGTAAATGGAGTCCTGGGTTTTCCTGTTTCATGTTTCACACAGTTCATACTTCACCCTGGGTTAATAATTAATCCTGGGTTTTCATGTTCCGATATTTCACACTGTAGATTCGCAAACCCCGGGTAAATGTTCCTATTTGCATATTTTGCAATGTAAATAACAATGATTGGACAGATACAGCTCGCGACAGACACGTAACCTGTAAATGGAGCCGCTCTTCTGTGGAAATGTCACCAAGCAAATCAGCTCTGTTGGTCTTTCATCTTTGGAAATATGCCACAAAAACACAGAATACTGTGTTTTCATCATGGCAGTTATCGCATTTGCCACCACTGTTCGACACTACCAGTTTTTCTGAGATGGAGAACGTAAACAGCGCATGAAAGTTTCAGCGACTGTACAAAGTGCATTAATATTTAATGAGGTAAGCACTGAGGCATTATATGATTGGTTGTCAGTTGCTAAACAACTTTCTAAAACATTCTAACACTGCATCGTTTCACAGTGTATACCTTTGGCACCGCAATATGGGGTTAACCCCGCAAATGCAGTGCTAGCCCTGCTCCGGAGCAGGATTTCATAACCCTGGGTAAAAAGCGGTGCTAACTTCCTTTCGAAATTACAAGTGTGAAACGTCACTTTACCCGGGGTTAAAAGCGGGATTTAGAATGAAGGTAACACGGGGTTAAGCGCAGTGTGAAAAGCCCTTAAGTCACGCACATCTGGATTGCATGAAGGTGAGTAAATGATGAGAGGTTCTTATTACCTTGTCCTCTGACTTGTAGAAAACCTTATGTGGAGAGCCAAGAGCACTCAATACATCTTGACAAGAGTCTCCGAAGTAAATATTCCTCTCAAGTGCCCGTAATTTGGCATCAGCCAGCACACCTGGGCCACATCCTGAGAAAGTACAAAAACACCCACTGTGAAAAAGCTGTGTTCGAAGTTATAAATTTTAATACTGTGAAAACCACACTGGATCCCTATTGTGAGGAGGGAGTAAAGGCAATACCAATGTAATTACACAAAATACACAAACATCCCAGAGAGCAGTGTTATGAAGATACTTAATTAGTCTGGACCAGCAACATAGTTAGACTCTGGCTGATAGGGCTGAAGCCCCAGATCTTTTGTTAATAGCACCGAATGTTTGGATTTTTTTGTGATGAGAAAAAAAAAGTAAGGCTTAATGTTAATTATATCAGTGTACAAATGCAACAAGGAAGGCTTCAATTCTGGCTTCAAATGTAAATTAATTCCGATCAATGAACCCAACTTGCATTAATTGACAGTTCGCACTTTGACTTTTACCTGCTGTTCGTGCTCAAGTTCATCAGACACGTTATGAATGCCTTGAGTGGAAGCTTTCTGGTTTCTCTCACAGGTGTGCAGCTTTTCTGTATCAGAGGCACTGAGGTTTTATTATGCAAGCCTTATTCCTAAATATTTAATCTATAAGCCTCATTTCTAATCTTTATTTGTTTTTATCAATCCATACACCAAGTAGATTTTAATGCATGCGCCAGTCATCTTGTTCAGTTATTCGGGTTTAGTCGGAAGTCGGGACGCAGGAATAAACAAAAACACTCTCTTACAGTTTATCAAGCGTTGAAACTTTGCTTTGTTAAAAATAACCTGGAATCATGTTTAGTAACAGTCATGATGGGGCCTGGGTAGCTCAGCAAGTAAAGTCGCTGACTACCACCCCTGGAGTCACGAGTTTGAATTCAGGGCGTGCTGAGTGACTCCAGCCAGGTTTCCTAAGCAACCAAATTGGCCCGGTTGCTAGGAAGGGTAGAGTCACATGGGGTAACCTCCTCGTGGTCGCTATAATGTGTGGTTCTCGCTCTCGGTGGGGCGAGGGGTGAGTTGTGCATGGATGCTGCAGAGAATACCGTGAAGCCTCCACACATGCTATATCTCCGCAGTAATGCACTCAACAAACCACGTGATAAGATGCACGGATTGACGGTCTCAGACGCGGAGGCAATTAAGAGTTGTCCTCCACCACCCGGATTGAGTCACAACGCCACCACCAGGTCCTAGAGCGCATTGGGAATTGGGCATTCCAAATTGGGGAGAAAAGGGGAGAAAAATAAATAAAAATAACAGTCATGAAACCCAACGCAGGTGTTTCGAGATGTGCTTATAAAATGTAATTTATTTTTAACTTTACTCTGTGATCCCACTATGGCATTTTATTGCCACGTTACATAAAAAAATAAAATAATTAAGATTTCGATAATAAAGTTGTAATATTTTGCGAAAAAAGTGAAAATTACGAGAATAAAGTTGTAGCATTATGAGATTAAGGTCGTAATAGTTTGAGAATAAAGTCGTAGCATTATGATATTATATTAATAATATTTTTTAGAATAAAGTTGTAACATCCGAGGTTGTTACCCCTCCTACCAACCACCAGAGGGAGCCCTCTCCCGAATACTAACTCTGTACCGTTTTAGTGACTTCCTGTTTAAACTATATAAATACCATGCTGTTCCATTTTGACTTTGCAAAGTATTACCAGTTTACCCTGCCTTACCAAGCGTTATTCCATTGCCATTGCTGTTTGTTCTCTTGTTATGACCATTGCCTGTTTTCCTGGATTTACTGCCTTTGGATACCCTGTTGTTTTGTTTGCCTTGTTGGACTGTCTTTTTGGTTTACTGGATTATACCGCCTTTGTAAGGCTGGCACCAGATTGTCTACAACCAAAAGGCGCCATTTCCGGTAAAAGTCAAAGAACTCTGCGTAAATCAACGTCATAGAACTCTCTCACAAAAGCTGAAATCTACACCTAATATCACCACGTGTGATAAAGTGCAAATCGCCTTTTGCTGAAATCTACACCTGAATATCACCACAGTGTGATAAATTGCAAATCACCTTGCTGCCCCCCCTTCTCTCTCCCCTTCTCCCCTTCAACAGCTCTGGACCAACACAAAGACATAAGATTTATATGTAAAAAATATAACAAATAACATGAAAACAAAGAATGCAACTGTATGCGTTTGATATCATTTAAGAGGTCTCTGTGCGACTGGTATAGTGGTCTCTTTCCCATGTTGATAAAACTAATGGTAACAAAGTTATAAGGTCTTTGCCAAATACTGCATAATTCTGGAGGTGGCTCCCCCTCCTTGACGTACAATTGAAATGATCTCCTGTATGTTAACAAGGTTAAACCCCAGGAAGTCAAGAACCCATTCACCCCCAAATCCTCATTGTCCAAAGGATAATACCATTTGGTACACAATGTTTATTCTGTCTAGATATTTAAGGAAAGTTGGTACAAAGCTCTGGGAATCTGTATACAGATCTCCCATGCTGTACCGCTGCATGTAGTTTTGTCAGGTATGTTTCTTTGACTTGTCTTTTATTTTTAGTAATGCTTGTTTATTCTGATCATGTGAAATTGGCTTTGATTTGAATTTCTGCAACAATGTTTTATATCCTACCTGACAAATAAATTGTTATTATTTGATTTATTCTGAATTCCTCTGAAATCATTACTGGAGCTTTAATATAGGAGGAAGCCATTTAAAGACTCTCAGTTTGAATTTAAACCACTCAGGACAACCAGGTAGGACAACCACCTAGCACAGCCGGGTAGGATTTGAATTTCAATAGACCAGGGTAGACCATACTGGCGCTTTAATATAGGAGAAACCACTCAGGACAACCGGGTAGGAGAAAGCCATTTAAAGACTCTGTCACTGCTCACCGCCCGTCTTAGCAAGTTGTATGTACGTGACTAAGTGGCAATATCGTCTGGTTATGAGAAAAGCCAAACCAGACGATATTAGTTAACCCTACAACCACTGGCTAAGAACGGAACTGGCTATCCATTTTCGGGAGGTTTACGTAATTTAATAACGGCCGGCGTAAGTCTCCAAAGATTAAAAGGACAATGAATAGAAGAGGATTTAGAGTAATCAATAACCTAAAAATATTAAATTAAAAGAATGATCAGAAATTAATTAGAGCTTAAATATAAATTAGAGGTCAACTTAAAATTGGAGTCAGATTAATATAAAATTGGAGTCAGATAAAATGAATAACGGAATTAAATGTGTGAATTAACAATAATTGATTTACTTCAGCGCTCAGAAAAGACAGAACAACGCAGAGACCTTCAAGGGCAATTTATTGAAGTTCCACTCCGGAACGGATATGAACATTTTATCCTATATCCTTTTCTTTTTTTACAACTGCTTAACAACTACCACTATTTGCCTGCCGATTTGGATTGTTTGCTTGTGTACTTTAATAAACTTCTTGCACATGGATCCTAACACAATCTCCATGGCCAGTCCGTTACAAAAGTAAAAAATTATTAGAATAAAGTCATAGCATTGTGAGAATAAAGTAGTATATTGTGTGAATAAAGTAGAAATATTAGGCTAAACAGAGCGTCATTATCACAACGATAGTATGGACGCCGAGCCAGCAGCTTCATTAATGCAAGTGATGGATGTGGAGGATGTAGTTAAATCATAATTTAGAACAAGATTTAGCAATAAAGAAATCCTTGGTCTTTTGGTTCATCAGCACAGAGTTATTAGTATCCGGACACTGCAGCGGTTATGTAGGAAATTTAATTTATTCAGGAGAAAGAACCAGGCAGATTCGAGCAGTCCGTTGTTATTGGGTTTTCCTCTCTAAACAATACTGTAACTGAGGGGATGTTACCACATACAATATCTTGAAATGGAACTACAGTTGTGCTAAAAAGTTTGCATACCCAAAGTTTGCAAAATGATAACAGAAATCACCCAAATGGCCCTGATAAAAGGTTTACATACCCTTGAATGTTTGGCCTTGTTACAGACAAACAAGGTGACACAAACAGGTTTAAATGGCAATTAAAGGGTAATTTCCCACACCTGTGGCTTTTTAAATTGCAATTAGTGTCTGTGTATAAATAGTCAATGAGTTTGTTAGCTCTCACTTGGATGCACTGAGCAGGCTAGATACTGAGCCATGGAGAGCAGAAAAGAACTGTCAAAAGACCTGCGTAACAAGGTAATAGAACTTTATAAAAATGGAAAAGGATATAAAAAGATATCCAAATCCTTGAAAATGCCAGTCAGTACTGTTCAATCACTTATTAAGAAGTGGAAAATTCGGGGATCTCTTGATACCAAACAAAGGTCAGGTAGACCAAGAAAGATTTCAGCCACAACTGACAAAAGAATTGTTCAGGATACAAAGAAAACCCCACAGGTAACCTCAGGAGAAATACAGGCTGCTCCGGAAAAAGACAGTACAGTTGTTTCAAGGAGCACAATACGACGATACTTGAACAAAAATGAGCAGCATGGTCGAGTTGCCAGAAAGAAGCCAATGCCACAAAAAAGCCCGGTTACAATATGCCCGACAACACCTTGACACGCCTCACAGCTTCTGGCACACTGTAATTTGGAGTGATGAGACCAAAATAGAGCTTTATGGTCACAACCATAAGCGCTATGTTTGGAGAGGGGTCAACAAGTATTGTGCTCCTTGAAACATCCACACCATCTTTTTCCAGAGCAGCCTGTATTTCTCCTGAGGTTACCTGTGGGTTTATCTTTTTACGCAGGTCTTTTGACAGTTCTTTTCTGCTCTCCATGGCTCAGTATCTAGCCTGCTCAGTGCATCCAAGTGAGAGCTAACAAACTCATTGACTATTTATACACAGACACTAATTGCAATTTAAAAAGCCACAGGTGTGGGAAATTAACCTTTAATTGCCATTTAAACCTGTGTGTGTCAGCTTGTGTGTCTGTAACAAGGCCAAACATTCAAGGGTATGTAAACTTTTGATCAGGGCCATTTGGGTGGTTTCTGTTATCATTATGATTTAAAAAGGAGCCAAACAACTATGTGATAATAAATGGCTTCATATGATCACTATCCTTAAATAAAAGACCATTTTTTGATATTTTCAAAATCAATGCCAAAATTTCACAATTTCTGCCAGGGTATGCAAACTTTTGAGCACAACTGTATATAATTCACAGCAGTTCCAATTATTTTACGCTTCACCTGAGTGCGAGCCTATATCTCGTGCCTCCCTTGACAGGAGCCCACATGTTGAAAACCCATGTACTAATGCACACCTCATTCATGCTCAACTTCCCACAAATTCAGCTCGCCAAGTTATCTCCCTGGTTAGTGGTGTTGTATATAATGACACAGATGCTCCACTTTGCTGTTGTCCACCACATCACTTTGATGTTAATTTCCTTTCGATTTATTCTCAAAATATTAAACATTTAGTCTCATAATGCTTCGACTATCTTCTCGTTATTTTTTACTTTATTCGCAAAATATTATGATAAATGACAATTGCAAATTGAAATTTTTAAATTACTTTGATTTTATTGTTAGCGTTAATTTCTGCACAATGAGCCAACAAGTTGTAATTCTCACTTTGATCCTCCGCAATTTAAATTAAAACGTGTTTGATCCGTTTATTATGCACCTGATGTTTGCTTATAAAGTTCTGAACTGGTGTCAGTGTTGCGCTTAATATAATTATTATTTGACAGGTAGGGTGGTCATTTTTTAAGTCATGGAAGGAAGGATTCTTCTTAATTTTACATTATAATATGGTCTGTAGGCTAAGCCTCGGATGACACTGAAGTCCAGCGACGCCCCTGGTCTGGACAGGTATGAATTTGAACTGAATAAACAATACGTACATTATACAGTAAGTCTGTTTATGTTTATTTCTGTGAGGTTTACAGAGAACAGGGTGAGGGGTGATATGCTGTATGGTGACAGCAAAATCAGAGGTGTAAAACTGCTTCATGTTTACTCTCGAAAGCACACAGCTATTCCTTAAAGACATCTAAAAAAATCTCATACATCAGTATACTGTGCATTCTAGGAGTACTTGACACTCTCCATTCTCTGTACTGAGCAGTCACTCTCTGTTGTTTGAGATTACCACATTTTGAGCAATTTATTTCTGCTCTGGAGGGAACATTTTAGAGTATTAGAAGGTGTGCATGGTTAAAAAGAATTATTAGTCACATGCATTTTTAAAAGAAACATCATGGATGTGGTCTGCCTGTAATACCTGCAGTTAGGAGACGAATTTTAAGACCCAGTGGTCCTGCCCCATCCCTCAAAACTTCCACACACTCTGCATAAACATTACCAAGGAAACAGGCCAGAGGCATCACCGGAGCCCTGAGAAGGAATGTTTAATTTACAATGATTGCTGTCAGAGGGAATGCATCACATGCAACCCTAAACAATCAAAGATGCCCAAAGTTTCAGACTAAGGCAGATTAAAGCTGCCTTCAGGACACACAAGAATTACAAATGGACATAATGAGACAATAACTTTAAACTTTAGGCCTTGTAAATAAACAAATCTGTGCTTAATAGTCATTTGCAGTTGTAAACTTACATTCGTGACACAGCATTTTCACAGTTACAAACACCCACACACACCAGTCCGAACACATGCCCAACACTTACTTGGTTTCTTGAAGGTTGTTTCCAGAGTAAATGTACATCCGTTTGACAGTGGCCCCATGGGGAATCTGCAGGGAGGCCAAGCCATGGGCAAAGTTAGGCTGTCAAAGCAAAATAACTAGGAGTAGAATGAGGTGTCTGTGCAGGTGTCTCTTCCAATTCCAGCAGATGTATGAAAGGATGCATTGCTGCTATAGATTTAACAATAACTTCTTTTCAAAGCAGTATTGGCTCTATAATCTTACAAAATCAATCTAGGAACAAACCAAATTTTTTTTTTTACATGCAGTAATTCCTAATTTTGTATGTTTTAGCCAGCCCACGAGGCTTTAAAGGTGCATTCAGTTATTATTTCCACATTAAAAAGTTTTAAACCTAAGAAAATGAACAGTCCTTTGGGAAAACGAGTTTAAAATAGTTTAAAAAATAATAATAATAATAATCTTTTTTAATCTACATTATCTCACTTGGAATATGAGATTACATGACAAGCCAAATACTACTCACTTTCTCAATCTCTTTTACCCACCTTTTATCAGACACTTTCACTTGCAGAATAAATTAATATTGGGTGAAAAATATGCCTGTAAAGGGCTTTCAAAAATGATATAAATCCACTGTACTGTGAATCCAAGACGACAGTGAAACTTAAAATTACTAAGGGCACCTTTAAATGTCTTTTTTGTTTAAAAGCAATCAGATCTAATGATGCAAAACACGCATTCATTTTCAACTATTTCTATTACTTGTTTGGATCTTACTCACACACTATGCAAAAGTAAGAATCCATGAGCATGGGAAGCAGGCAAAGTCTCACCTCATACTTAGGAGCTTCACTCCAAGAGTCCAGCTGGAAGGAGAAGGAAAGCCCACGAAAGTTCAGGTGAAAAAGCTGCTCGGCAGCATTGTAGACTGGGCACGGAGAGGGAGCATGAAACCACATTAAATACACACATAAAAAAAAGGCTTTATATATTTTTACATATAACTGTCACTGACAATGCATCTTACCTCCTGGATGAGTAGCGCCAAAAGACTGATCAATCTGTTCAATAGTAGGTGCTATTGCCTGAGAGTTAAAATGTACTCCACTGCAATGCACAGAGAAAATGGGTTATTTTGTATTTCTGAGGCATACTGTTAACATTGAAATGTTTAGCGCACAAACAATTAATAAATATTGCTCAATACAAAGCAACAGATACAAGAGCTTTTCTTCATAATATGAAATACCTGTCAGTAGGAGTAGCTTTTTATTAAGTACTTATTAAGTGAAATTATTGATCATTGTTAATTATTATTATTATTATTATTATTATTAAATATTATTAGGCACCCCATGAGGGTTTCTTACAATGAAATTCTATAGTGGTACCATGGTATAGTGGTGGTATCAGAAAGTAATAACATGGTATTTTGATTCAATGGTACTAAGTGATTAAAGGGATAGTTCACACAAAAATGAAATTCTCTCATCATTCACTCACCCTCATGCCATCCCAGATGTGTATGACTTTCTTTCTTCAGCAGAACACAAATTAAGATTTTTAGAAGAATATCTCAGCTCTGTAGGTCCATACAATGCAAGTGAATGGTGACCAGACCTTTAGCTCCTAAAATCACATAAAGGAAACATAAAAGTAATCCATAAGACTCCAGTGGTTAAATCCATATCTTCAGAAGCGATATAATAGGTGTGGGTGAGAAACAGGTCAAAATTTAAGTCCTTTTTTTTACTCTAAATCTCCACTTTAACTTTCACTTTCAGATGTGAAAGTGAAACTAAACAGGCACCACATGTAACTTTCAGATTTAAAAAAGTGAAAGTTAAACTGGAGATTTAGAATAAAAAAGGACTTAAATATTGTTCTGTTTCTCACCCTCACTTATTATATCGCTTCTGAAGATATGGATTTAAACACTGGAGTCTTATGGATTACTTTTACGTTTCCTTAATGTGATTTTTTTGAGTTACAAAGCTGTGATCACCATTCACTTGCATTGTATGGACCAACAGAGCTAAAATATTCTTCTAATAAATCTTCGTTTGTGTTCTGCTGAAGAAAGTAAGTCATACACATCTGAGATAGCATGGGGGTGAGTAAATGATGAGAGGATTTCATTTTTGGGTGAACTATCCCTTTAACATATACCAGCAGATATTTACATAGTACACCAAGGTGTTTCATTACCATGGTAATACCAAAAAATAAATAAAGGGATTTTCATATTTTAGTTTGTGCTGCCACATTCAAGCAACTTTTAATGTCAATGTCTACAAAATCTAGAACTGGCTTTATCTAAGTATCATCCACAGACACTTATACACCTATTGTTGTAAACCATAAGATCACTTACCAGTATTTCAGTTTCACTTTGATCAAATCGTACACTTCAATTACCTGCAAAAACAAAACTGACTCAATAGAGATATCTTTGCATTGTGATATAACAAGAATGTATCAAGTTTAACAGGAAATCTAAACACATTAGTCCAAACCTACAAAAACCAGTGTCACCTCTCACCTTCAGTCTCTGATTACAGGCATCAAACAGCAGTTTAATTCCATCCTGAGTCAAGTTGAGAATGAGGTCGTGGCAGAGTGGCATCTATTTAAGGTAGAGAAACAGACAGGCAGACACAAATAAATCCATATGCAGTAGAGGTCGACTGATAGTGGATTTGCTGATACTGTAACTTAGGTGTTAGAAAAGGCAGATAATCAAAATACTGATTAATCAGTAGATAGTTTTTAAAATCTAATTATAGAATGGTAAAAATGTTCTTATTCTTTCCTTACTATATTGGGCACAGACATAGAGGCTAAAAGAGTACAAATGAATAAAATCCCAAAAGCAGTTTGTTGTGTGACCAAAATACCAATAATGACCAGAATAATAAAAAAAATGTATTATTTGGTGGACAGCACGGGACTTTTAAATATAAACATAGATATATCATTTATAATATAAACTCTTATTTTGAAATGTCATAGACATGGCTCTGTTCAATTAAATTTTTACTCCAAATTAAGCCTTTTTTTTTTTTTTTTTTGCTTATTCATATTCACCTCTGTGATGCCAGCCACAGAGGAACACAAAGAAATACAGAGGAACATGAAGGAATAACAAAACAATATACCTGTATATATGTAATATATATATATATATATATATATATATATATATATATATATATATATATACTACATATATATATACATATATACATATACATACATACACACATACGCATGCGCGCACACACATACACGTGCACACACATACACGCGCACACATACATACACATACATACACACACACACACACGCACACACACACACACACACACACACACACAGGCGGCCAAAAGTTTGGAATAATGTACAGATTTTGCTCTTTGGAAAGAAATTGGTACTTTTATTCACCAAAGTAGCATTCAACTGATCAGGACAATAACAATGTGAAAAATTACTATTACAATTAGATTTTTTTTTTAATTATTTTTTTCAGAACTTCTTAAACTACTTCAAAGAGTTCTCATCAAAAAATCCTCCATGTGCAGCAATGACAGCTTTGCAGATCCTTGGTATTCTAGCTGTCAGTTTGTCCAGATACTCAGGTGACATTTCACCCCTCGCTTCCTGTAGCACTTGCCATAGATGTGGATGTCTTGTCGGGCACTTCTCACGCACTTTATAGTCTAGCTGATCCCACAAAAGCTCAATGGAGTTAAGATCCATTACACTCTTTTCCAATTATCTGTTGTTCAATGTCTGTGTTTCTTTGCCCACTCTAACCTTTTCTTTTTGTTTTTCTGTTTCAAAAGTGGCTTTTTTTTTGCAATTCTTCCCATAAGGCCTGCACCCCTGAGTCTTCTCTTTACTGTTGTACATGAAACTGGTGTTGAGCGGGTAGAATTCAATGAAGCTATCAGCCGAGGACATGTGAGGTGTCTATTTCTCAAACTACAGACTCTGATGTACTTATCCTCTTGTTTAGTTGTACATCAGGCCTTCCACATCTCTTTCTGTCCTTGTTAGAGCCAGTTGTCCTTTGTCTTTGAAGACTGTAGTGTACACCTTTGTATGAAATCTTCAGTTTTTTTGGCAATTTCAAGCATTGTATAGCCTTCATTCCTCAAAACAATGATTGACTGACAGGTTTCTAGAGAAAGCTGTTTCTTTTTTTGCCATTTTTGACCTAACATTGACCTTAAGACATGCCAGTCTATTGCACACTGTGGCAACTCAAAAACAAACACAAAGACAATGTTAAACTTCATTTAATGAACCAAATAGATTTCAGCTGTTTGATATAATGGCAAGTGATTTTCTAGTACCAAATTAGCAGTTTAGCATGATTACTCAAGGATAAGGTGTTGGAGTGATGGCTGCTGGAAATAGAGCCTGTCTAGATTTGATCAAAAATGACTTTTTCAAATAGTGATGGTGCTGTTTTTTACATCAGTAATGTCCTGACTATACTTTGTGATCAGTTGAATGCCACTTTGGTGAATTAAAGTACCAATTTCCTTCCGAAACAGCAAAATATGTACATTATTCCAAACTTTTGGCTGCCAGTGTGTGTGTGTATATATATATATATATATATATATATATATATATATATATATATATATATATCACCAACTATCTGCACAGATTTTTGCAGATAACAGTTAGTTTCAAAATGCAACTATCGGCACCGATTAATTGGTAAAACCGATATATCGGTCTACTTCTTCCTGACTGCTGATTATTCTATAGTCAGAGTTGTATACACAAACATTACACATATGGCAGATCCTTACTTGTTCGCTGTAGAGCACCTGGACATTTTTGATGATTCTGCAATGTTTCTGCAATATGGAAATGGCCTGGGCCAATGGCATCCCTGGAATCAAATCAGGTGAAACAAATAGCCAGTTAGCCCTGTATTCAGTTCACATTTACATGATGACAAATACAAAGTGGTGTACAAACAACAACACAAGGGTTATTTAGAAGGCCATCCGTAGTTATGCAGTGACTGCTGCAGTAATAACACATTAACATGGTAATTCCAGAGCAAAAACAAAAAATAATAAATAAATAAATAAAAAAACACATGAACGTGTAAGTTATGCAATAAAGAATGGCTTGTCATTGTAAATATTTATAGACTGCCAATTAAAATAATAGCAAGTTTATGTAGAATATTCCACTAGCAGTTGCTGGAGGGGCAAATAATAAGAGTGTAACAGAGACCAATCCCAGGTCTCCTGAACCTCAGTCTTGAACAAGTCAAACAACATGTGATGAAATTGTGAAATCCGCATGGTAACTGACTATTATAGTAAATTTGTTGCTCCAGTTCAGAAGGGCAGGAAACATCCTGTCATCCGAGTACAAATAGAGTGACATTAGCTAATTCAACCCTTGCCCTATATGTAATGGTTACTTTCCCTTAACTTCTCTCACACAAACACTCACCTAATGCGAATTCCCATTGTTCATTTCCCAAAGATCGCTCAGGAACGACCTCCAGATCCAGCATTGGCGGGGAGAAATTGGGAATATCAACGAGGATCTCTGACCGCGCCAGATCGGGATCGTCTCTCTCGAAGAATCTTGAACAATCCACCGTTAAATCAGCAGGCCTGCCTCAATGTAGCCCGACTTCAACAAAGTAGTATGCTTACAAAGCCCACACACTTAAAAGTTCTTCACAGTTTGAGTGACACGCGACCCTCGTGACGTCAGATATGTCAAAACACAAGTGATGCAATCCAGCTATCTATGCATTCCACTGTCACCATGCTTATAAATAATAACATAAAACGATGAATACACACAAACACACAAATCAAAAAGCTTATATAAGCTTGACAAAGCTCAAATAAATTACAAGTAAACTATGTCAGTCACAGCACACTAATGTCAGGTTACAGGTTGCTGCACTTTCACACACTTCAATAAACATGACTAATTAAAGATGTTTAAATATCATGCAATCCATATGCAGATGTCCAGACAAGAAACTATTTTTCTACTGCTAACTTTAACAAATTAAAAAGCAAACACTTTGATCAGACATTTAACTTACTCCTGAATGGCATAAGACACATAAACTACCGTTTATTACAACTAACGAAGATTATTTCTTGTCCTGCCAGTTACATTACATGCATCATTAAAGAGCGATTTATGCCAAAGTCAAGGCGAGATGAGCCAATACACACATATCAGACTATCACCGACTCGTACGAGCCTCGCCTGACGCTGTTTTCTTTCTTTGCGATGATTCAACTGCAGGCAAACAGATCACCGATTATGATCCTTTTCTATTCCTAATCGCGCGGATTTCTCCGGGTTCCACCGTTTCGTTCGTCGGAGATGACGCTCGGTTTCATGAAGCCTTGTTTTCCGGTGTCTTTCAGATGATACGCTTGCTTAAGATGATAAAGAAAGAGCACCCTCCTTGCCAACAGCAACTTCCATCCAAAACACCAGAATCAGCTGATAATTCAACTTCCTATGCGAACGAACAGCACTTCCTGAATGCTACTTTCAAAATAAAAGACTCAGACTGAGCGCAAACCTTGAACAGAAAACCCTATGTGTGTTGTGTGTGTGTATGTATATATATATATATATATATATATATATATATATATATATATATATATATATATATATATATATATATAAAATTTTAATTACATTTTTATTTATTTATTTATACATCCTATATATTATATATGTGTCTTAAAGGAATATTCCGGGTTAAGCTCAATCGACAGCATTTGTGGCATTATACTGATTACCTCAAAAATTTATTTTTACTCGTCCATAAAAATCAGGTTACAGTGGGGCACTTACAATGGAAGTGAATGAGGCCAAGTTTTGGAGGGTTTAAACACAGAAATGTGAAGCTTAAAATGTTATAAAATCACTTACATTCATTCTTCTGTTAAAAATAATGTATTATTTGAGCTGTAAAGTTGTTTAAATTGTCATTTTTACAGTCATTTAAGAGTTTGTTTACATTACATCGTCATGGCAACGAAGTTATTAAAAATGGCTATAACTTTCTTTCTAGCTGGTCAGTCCACTGTCGGCCATTTTTGGAACGCTCTCGGGAGGCTATTTCCAGTCATGACAGTGCAGCTCCTATGTACTTGAATGGAGAAAGACCAAAATCTCAAAAACGGTTGGTCAAAATTACGATAAAAGAACGTATTTTAAATCAGCAGTAAAATCTGACAACACTGGTATCATAAATTGTGCTTCTTTTTTTTCAAATTTCCCGGCTTGTATAGCTAATGCGCATGCGCGTTCTGGAGTTGATTGACAGGCAATGTCTGTATCTAAAAGGTGATTGGCTCTTTAACCTGTGAGGCGGGACTTCCTTTCTACATCCGTTGACCGTTGGGCGCGAGCTTCTTGGTTGAGCGTTCCAATTTCTCTCATTCATTTTAATAGAAGTGGCCCATCTCTGCTAAATAATATGTGACTTTACACAGAAAATGTCAGTAAGTTATTTTATCACACTAAAAGCATGTTTACATGCATATTGTTTATGTCTTGTGGCTATACTTTTGAAAAAATGAGTATTTTAACGTTAAGAAATTGGCCCACATTTTTTATTTATTTATTTTATTTTTTTAAAGAAAGGAGGGGCAAGTTAAAATACATTTTTGTGGTAATTAATACTGTGCAGTAAATGCTGTCGATTGATCTTAATTTGTATTGAACCCAGAATATTCCTTTAAAGCAAAAACATTATCTTTATTTCAAAACGAATTCTGGAGTTACTCTTAAATCCTTAAAATAAGTTAGAAGAAAAAATATAAGAAGATTTGGTACTTTAATTAAATAATTTAATGTGAAAGAAGACCCTATAAAATATTGATTATTATTATTTTATTAATAGGCTATTATTATTATGTTAATGCTGTAGGCTGGTTTACTAGCTATCTTATTCACAGAACCCAGGCCGTTAAGGTTGATGTTAACCTATGCTTTGAGGGTGTGTAAAGGGGTTCCATATATATATATATATAATAAAAGAGGACCAAGAACTGATATATATATATATATATATATATATATATATATATATATATATATATATATATATATATATATATATATATATACACACACACACACACACACATATCAATTGTTTGGGGGAAAATATTCAAAAAGTTCATTTTTATACAGATGATATTGCAATCTATTGCTGTGAATCCACTAAAAGCTTTTAAGTGTTTGCAAAATGCTTTTGATGCGATTCAAGGCAGAGATTATTTAGCAGAGACTTCTATTAAAATGAGTGGGAGACATCGGAACGCTCAACCAAGGGAGCCCAACGGTCAACGGATGTACGTAGAAAGGAAGTCCCGCCTTACAGTTAAAGGAACTAATCACTTTTTAGTTACTGAAATCGCCTGTCAATCAACTCGAAAACACGCATGCGTATTAGCTATATAAGCCGGGAAAATTGCGTATTTTAACGTAATCTGAGGTAAAGAAGCACAATTTATGATACCAATGTTGTCAGATTTTACTGCTGATTTGAAATTTGTTCTTTTATCGTAATTTTGACCAACCGTTTTTGAGACTTTGGTCTTTCTCCATTCAAGTAGATGGGAGCTACACTGTCATGACTGGAAATAGCCTCTTGAGAGCGTCCCAAAAATGGCCGACAGTGGACTGACCAGCTAGAAAGACTTTATACAGGCTCAGCTTTATCAAATGAAGCTAGTGTTAAATGAGGATAAAACTAAGCTTATAATTTTTACAAATTCAAGGAAAGTTAAATGGACTGAAAGTATTTTCACTCCGCAAGGTCAAAAAATGTAAGTGGTTTTATACTTGGGTTTTGTAATGGATGACAAATTGTCTTTTAAGCCTCATATACATCGGTTAGTGAGTAAGCTTAAATTGAAACTATAGCTTTCTATTTTAGGAACAAATCAAGTTTTTCACTTGATGTGAGAAAAGGATTGGTTGAAGCAACATTTTTACCTATTCTTGACTATGGTGACCTGTTGTATGAATGCATCAGTGCACTGTCATCATATGCTGGATGGGACCATAAGGTTTATTACTTATTGCTCAAACCTTACTCACCACTTTATATTATACTTCAAAGTCGGTTGGCCATCATGTTTAATGCGTAGACTTAGTCACTGGTATGCATTTATATACAAGGCAAGTTTTGGAATATTACCTAGTTATTTATCTGTTTTCATGATGTGGAAATGTGGTGTTTATGGACTACGGTCTCAGGATATTGTACTCATGATGACTGTTCATAAAGCTCACTCTGAAATGGGTAAAAAGGCTTTTAAGTTTTCAGCACCATTTTCTTAGAACAGTTTGCAATCTGTCCTTAAATTTCAAGATCTTATTACTCTTAGTGAATTTTAAGTGATGGTTAAGTCCAAGAAATTACAATCCTTTCATTGTAACTGTTGTTAATGATTGTGATTTTTCTATGTCATTTAATATGATGTTAATTTATGTATTTATTTGGTATGCTGTATAGATCTGGTTGCTGACTTTCTTGTCCAGGTCTCTCTTGTATAAGAGATTCAAATCTCAATGGGACTAAACCGGTTAAATAAAGGTTAAATACAATGAAAAAATATATGTATATAATAATATATACAGTATATATAATATAGGGTCTTTCTACTTTTTTTGGGAACTCATGTTTATTGTTGAAACCATGTCGTAGCCTAATGCATTATTGTAATTATGGTTTTGGAGTAAATACAAATATTAGCAATAAAAAAAAACTTTTTTTTTTATTTATTTTTTTTAACCAAACCGGTTAGGCTGAGAATTTCAGAATGAACTAGGAAAAAAATATATCTTAATCCTAAACCTTGAATGTCAGGGTAAGAGCCTTAATAAGAAAGTTTACTTTTTAGCTTAGTTGACTTATCACTGGGCCTACTAAGAAATATCCACAAAACTGTGTTTGTGTATATATTGTTTGTACACAGTACGGTAGGCTATACATACAGTGTGTTATACAGAGAAAAATGAAGATGCTGATGATTTGTTATGGGCACTCGAAAGATATGGAGCTCTTTACTTTATATGTTCAGTCCAGCCTGAGACTATACGTGACAACTAAGTAAACGAAATCAGCTTGTGGTCGCACACAGGAAGAGCCACACCAGTGAACATAGCAACTTGAAATGACTGTTGAACAAGAATACTGAATAAAAACCACCAGATGGCGGGATTTATTAGAGGACTTGCATCAACAGTGGTGATGACACAACAGATGGAATGTGTAGTAAATGGCACTGGGATTAAGAACACCATCTGTGGTTTTATATTCAACATAAAAAAATACTTTATGATAAATATCTGTTGGGCAGGTGCATGCGAATAGAATAGAATAGAACAGAATTTACTGCAACACAACTTTATTTAATGTTACAGAGATCATAAATCATAATATTAATATAACAGTATGTTGAAAAGGTGGAAAGTGAAATAATTGGAAGTATGGAAGTATGATAAGATAACTGTGCAATGATAATAGCCAAATATTTGTGTAGCTAGGCTTTTGTAAGGCTTTTGCTGGTCCTTGGCAACATTGAAGATCTAGATGACTTGTCTTGAAGGTTGTAGCTCCTCCTGGATTTTGATAATGTTGATCACATGGCTGCAGTATAATACGGTAGCATGTTCTTGGTGAATTTGTGTAACAAACTATTTTCCTTTTAATATATGCAATACGCTATCTATGGGTAAACATTTTACCCATGTTGCTCCAGTGGGTCTTTCTTATGCAATTAATGGTACTTTCAGATAAAAAATTCCTGGCAAACAGCAATTGTCCAAATAGAATGACCAAAATTAATTCTTCTACAAACATCTGCTTCTTAATAATATATATTCGCTTTTGACATAAATTGATAAGTCAGTAGCAAACAGTGCAAAGCCCAGTGCATGATTTGCAAAGCTCTGTGAATGATTTGACTTTCTTTGCATCAAGAACCCCGATCAAAACTCCAATTACTTTGTTTGTGGAAACATTGTTGGACTTGATTTTATTTATTGTGTTTGGTAACAAACATTGCCAGTCTGTTTCACTGGGTATTTTGTTTGTTTTTATCCTTCAGATGGGAACATGATGGATAAGTCAAAGAGTAAGGAATTTTAAGGGATGTTGCTCATGGTTAAAAATAACAGAAAAATCTGTGTCTACTTATACAAACATTCTTAAAGCACATTTCTCTAGAGTTCTAGAGACCAATTCATTGATGACAAATTCATGTTGCATTAAGACAACTGGAGCAAACTGTTTACATCAGAGTGTATTTGAAGTTTAATTGCTGTTAATCATTTTGAAAGCTGCTAATAAAGGTAATAACATGTAATATGGAAAAACAAATGCATTTAATCTATTTTAACACATACAGACCAAATAAGTCATACTCTTTTTCTTGTTAAGGAGAATAAAACATTGCCCGAAGGTAAGAGACACTCAAAGAAAAGGGCAAAACATTGGTGGGAATAAACAGCCTCTGTTGGTGTATTAGCCTACATCAACAGAAGAAACTACTTTAACACAGTCTCATGCTGGCAGTTGTCAGAAACTTTATGAATCACCATCTTTAGAGGGAAAGGACAAACTCAGAACAACTTTTAAGATTATCCACAGAAACCTCCAAATGGGTAATGTAATCACAGGCCAGCTGTGTGCACTTGTAAAGTTGTTATAATCCCTCTCGTCCCTATAAACAGGAAAATACATAATATAAAGCATCATGCGTGCATCCACAAATAATACAGTTTATCCTAACATCCTGCCAAGTTTGCCTTTTTTGGATAGTCCTGCTCTTTCGTCTATTGTCAGCAAACTGGTTAATTTTTTATGTCATACAATAAACAGGCTACACTGTAAAATCAGTTACATTTATGGCAAAATACCAGCTGCTGTGATTGCCAGAAATCAGCGTGGTAACTACAAAAGGTCACATGATGACTTAAAGTTTATCAAGATTTTCCCTTCCAGGAGCAATAAGTAATACACATGTAGAGACACAATGAGTGCACAGTGTCACTCACCCAAACACAAAACACCATCAGGGACAGGGTGACACTAAAATAATGCAATAAACATTAGCTAAACTACATAAAATATAACACAGAACACCCTAATGTACATAACTGATATTGAAAAATAAAAAGAAGCATCAAATATAATGAAATGTGATAGGTCACGCATGGACTTGAACGCCGATTACAGTTTTTACCGTAATTTTAAGAAGGGTTTACCATTAACGGGATTTTTCTTGTTAATTATGTGGTAAAATCATAATTTATTTTTTTAACAATATTTTACTGTAAAATTACTTTTATTGTCTTGTTAAATATACTATTCTTTTTTAATGTATATGTTAAGGTAACTACCTGTTTAGCCATTTTTACTGTAGCATGTTGCTAATGGTTAAAAATAACAGAAAAATCTGTCTACTTATACAAACAATCTTAAAGCACATTTGTGTTCTTGTTCTGAGGTCTACAGACTAATTCATTGATGACAAATTAATGTTGCATTAAGACAACTGGAGCAAACTGTTTACATCAGAGTGTATTTGAAGTTTAATTGCTGTTAATCATTTTGAAAGCTGCTAATAAAGGTAATAACATGTAATATGGAAAAACAAATGCATTAAATCTACTGTAGACCAAATAAGCTACACTCTTTCTTTTGTAAAGAAGAATAAAACATTATAGGCAATTTTTGCAGGTTTAGCCATTTTCACTGTAGCATTTTTACATTCTTTTTTCGTTATCAAATTATGGACATTTTTTTTTTTACAGTGTACAGAAGTCAAGAACATACACAGCCATCATTTGTGTACAGACAACCACTGTTTGACTTTCTTATTAAAGATTCATTTGAAATATATATATATATATATATATATATACAGTACTGTGCAAAAGTCTTAGGCACATAATATGTTTCACAAAAACATTTGTCCTAAGATGGTTATTTATATCTTCAGCTTTAGTGTGTCAATGGGAAATACAATTTTAAACAAACAGTCCTTTTGCAAATAGATTAGAATAAAATAGAAGAACAGGGAGCCCTGCAACAGATGTCATGGCCCCCACAACCCCCCAAACTGAACATCGAGTCAGTCTGGGATTACATATAGAGACAGAAGCAATTGAGACAGCCTAAATAGATAGAAGAACTGTGGTGAATTCTCCAAGAAGCTTGGAACATCCTGTCTGCCAACAACCAAGAAAAACTGTGTCCTGGTGTACCTAGGGGAATTGGTGCTATTTTGATGGCAAAGATTATCTAAATATTGAGTTAGCTTTTTTATGTTTAATTTATATGACATTAAGTGATAAATGAAAACTATTTATGGCATTATTTTTGAAGAAATCCTCACTATGCAACATTTTTCACAAGTGCCTAAAACGTTTGCACAGTACTGTGTGTGTGTGTGTGTGTGTGTGTGTGTGTATATGTATATATATATAGGCTATATATTGGGCAAAAAAAAAAAAAAAAAGTGTGAATGGGATTTGTTATGTTTTAGCAATACTTTCGGCTGCAAGGGGAGGGTAATCTGACACAAACTGAATTACAAAGAAATTGTGTAAGTTATCTCCCCTTTACATCGCCCGCTTTGTGTTCTTTTCTAGTAACCCAAAGCAACTCCCAGAAAGGGCTCTGTCATGTTTGCTTGTTCTCTCTGTGCGAGCAACTTTCAGCGTTAAGGGTGGACGTGATATTTCAAACATCAGATCAGTGCGTTTATGTATTGGGTGCCCGGAAATTTTTCCAAATAAACACAGCTTGATTCAACTTGGGTGGGCAGACTTATCAACAGACTAATTCTATAAACAAATGAAGAAATAAGCGAGCACACCATTGGCTGGTAGGCAGGGGACACGCAGAGGGAGAGAGAGAGTCGGGGATTTCGGCAAATGAACATTTAATTAATGTGGGTGGGCTGAGAGAACACAACGAGTGTTTATCATAGACCGTTTATTTTCCAGCGCTAAGCCAACATAAAACAGCAAAACGGACAACAATTATTTAACATTTTAGACTCATGGAGCGCTCAGTATCTGCTCAGGCCTGCCGGTGATCTCCACAGACCGAAACTGTCCTCGCTGCAGTCATGAGTTTACACCGCAGTCAAGTGTCCCAGCCGACCGGCGTGTCTTCTTCAACTCTAGGCTTATCGAATTCCTCCCTAATCTACGTCTACGGGGGCGAAGTTGGGGGCATTATCCCCACTTTGGGATTCGCGTCCACCCGACAGGAGCTTCCGCAGAAACCTCCCTACAGCTACATCGCGCTCATCGCCATGGCAATTAAGAACGCGCCAGACAAGCGCGCGACGCTCAGCGGGATCTATCAGTTCATCATGGACCGCTTCCCCTTTTACCATGACAACAAGCAGGGCTGGCAGAACTCAATCCGCCACAACCTCTCGCTGAACGACTGCTTCATCAAAGTGCCCCGAGAGAAAGGGCGCCCGGGCAAGGGCAGCTACTGGACGCTGGACACCAAATGCCTGGACATGTTCGAGAACGGGAACTACCGGCGACGCAAGAGAAAGTGCAAAATTCAAGAGACGCGCGTGACCAAAACGAGTCCTAAGAGAACCCGAGGTGCGACACATCACCACAGCATTCACTTGGAAAAAGAGGACTCACGTTTAGTAGCGAAGCAAACGAATACGGACAAAAAACACCTTGAAAGAGAGCAGTCACACAATGCAACTCCAAGTGTGGCCACGCGCACCGAGTTTTGCGCGTCATCCGACTCTACGAAAGACTGGTGTTTGACGCGCCCTAATCCACGATGCCCGACACCCGAGTCGCTGAACCCGATAAATCGCACCGACACACAGACCGACCCTCGAGTGCTGGTAACCATGGAGCGACCGGACGGCGTTTTGCCAGCTGCAATTGGGAGCGCGCGAACTGGAGACGCCAGATCAGAAGACACGCATGCCGAAACGCACCCTAGAAAAACGACAGACAAATCGAAGGAGTTTAGCATTGACAGTATTCTATCGAAAAAGGAGAATCACCACCAACGGAGGTGCGGTGCTGCTGCGGGAGCGCCGGTGGCTCTTCTGGAGTCGCGCGGTTACGCGCTCACGTCCTCACTGATCGCGCACGCGCACCCACAGCTGTATCCACGCGGATTCCCGCTCTGCTCGTACCTGTCTCTCACCTGTCCTGAGAAAATGCTGAACTTTAGTGAGAAAACAGGCGACAGATTTTTCTTTTGACTGCTCGAGGCTTTTATGGCATGACATCACACTGACGCAAATAAATTAATCAAAGAGGCATTGTTATGTTTAGACAAGATAGGCTACAGTAAATTCAGTCTAGTAACATTCACCATTCTTGTTAATGGGAAATAAAATAGCCTACAGTTTATAAAACATTTATGAGGGATTAAGAATAAAACTGTTGTTATTATTGTATTACCGTTGTTATTATTATGGTTGTTGTCCTCATGGGATTCAACATGGGTGGCCCACATACTGAAGAGTAACAGTAGTTCATTCTTATGACGTAGGCTATACTATTATCAAGATGGGACTCTTTGCAAACAATCCATAGCACAGATGTCTGACTTTGCTAAATGTTAATGTTTATCTGAACTATGGTTATACTGTATATACTCCTCCCTACACATTTGAGAAAGACAAAGACAGACAAACTACTATAGACTGTACTGTTGTTTTGAACGTTCTTTAACAAATTTATACTGTAGATCAAAGGCGTCATTTACGGGTGGGACAGGTGGGACATGGCCCTTCCACTTTTTGCCTTTGCTAATTTTGTCCCCACCATTTAAAAAAAATAAATAAATAAAAATACACTTTAGTCAGGTAAGTGTATTATGCAGAAGAAACTGTGGCAGCAGGCTGTGATGTTCTCTCCATGTCATCTCTCAACAGAATTTCTCCCTTCCCTTTCGGGCCACAAGGGGGCCCCCTATAACTGTCTCATTGAGCCGCTACAGCTGCCTGAGTCTTACTCGCAGCTTTTAGTAAAATAAAATAAAAAAGGACCTCGCTTTGAGGGCTCCTTGGTGGCTCGAGGGCCCTAAGCGGCTGCTTATAGCGCTTATAGCTAGAAATGGACCTGCATGTATTTATTTACCGACAAAAAAAATCCCAGTACTGACAGTGTTAAATGCACGGTTCAAGTTATCAAATTAATTATGCGAAATATTTATTGGAGTGCTTGAATTGTTCATTAAGAATGACTATTTATCAAAACAGTAAAATATTATTTGATATTATCTGCACATAACCTAATTAATATTAATGAGTTTCGCCACTTCGCAATGTCCCAGCCTCCAACTGTCCCCACCGCTTTTTAAAACAAAGTGACGGCCATGCTGTAGATACTCAAACAGATTCACATTGGGGTAAAACAAAACCCGATTTGTACCGTGGACATATGACCATTCACTTCCCCAACCCAGTAAATATGGGGTTGAATTGAAAACACAATTCCTTAAATAAACAAGCATGTGTAAGAAAAATATTCAACAAATTTCTTCAAATATTCAAATTCCTTTAATCTCAAAACAGCTTGAGTTGTGTTTTTCAATCATTCTGAGCCTATTAACTGAAACTTTAAAACCTCAAGGAATGCTGTTTAATACATTTTGATTTCCTTATGAGTCTCATAAGTTTTCTTTTCATTTTGATTAATGAATAAATGCTTGGGCATGTGGAATTCTGAGTTTTGAGATTTCTTTGAGATTTGCTAAAAGTCTGAGAGATACACTAAAAACCCCACTAACCGTATATACAGTATGTACCTGAATCTCAGTACATCTGGCTAAATATGACTAACTGATAAATATACAGTATAACCATTCTAACAGCATAGAACTAAGAATAATGCTGAACTTTGAAACTAGTGTCCCACATGTATTGCTTGCCACCATATATAGCCATAAGTGGTTTTTGAACTGAAAGGTTTAAGTCTCAGTGAGTGCAAATCAGGAATGCTTGTGGAAATAAATAAGCTTCCCCACATTCGAGAAGAGGAACTCACATCCACAAGCATTTCCTGTGTATAGGATTCTTTTGGTCAGAAGTGTAAATAGAACGTCATCCATCCGAAGGTTTGTAGAGAGAAAGAGACTACATCTCTCAATCTACTGCCTCCATCTGTCCTCCTCTTCACAGATGGACTCCTTAGATGGAGCAGTCTGCATTTCCATTGGACTGGACCACAGCCCTGTACTTGCCATCCATGATTATAACAAAACATTATGATCCCATTGGTTAATTTTATGCTTAAATATCAACCATCTCTCATATTCAACAGGAGTCCTCAATATCATAATTTATTTTTCATCACTTGAAATCAGCAGAATTATTCCATAATTAGAACTTTATTTTGTATTATTAAGACTCATTTTTAAAGTCTAACTTGTTAGTTTCAGCCTTTTTTCCTTTCAACTCAAAGGTTTATTCGGTATATTTAATTTATAGATGTTTTTGCACTATATTCTCACACTTGGGACTTGTGATGTCAAAATGTCCTCAAAATAGATATATCATAGTCCATTTAAACACAGTACTAAAGAAAACTGCAACAAAGAGCATTGTGCCCTCTAGTGTTGTCCTTTAGTACAATACTCTGCAGTGAATAAAAACAAGAGAAAGTACACGCATGCAGGCCTTAACATACACATGTACTTTTAAAAGACATGATTAAGATAATACATTTTGATTGATTTACATTTTAAGTTAAGTTACATTAAGATTATGTAATACAATTATGTTATAAAGATGTATTGCTAATTATTTAAGAACAAGAGAGTTGGACAGACCATACTGTAGTATCTTTTAGATCTTTCCTTTTTTTTTTTTGTAACCACAATACAATTTCACACATGGCAAATGTTTTCTCACAGGCTTGCAGCAGATGGACAACAGAGTTTGTGTTCTGTTCTGTCCTTCTCAAGCATTATATTAAAATAAACAAACTGGAAAAATGATCTTCATAAGTGTAAAACAAATCTGCACTCAAGTCTAACAGGGAAACGTTGCCTCATTTTCATTTATTTTAACTGGAAATAGAGCACACTTTCTGTGGTCACAACCATAAGTGCTCTACCATGAGAGATGTTGCCTTGAATGTAGAGCAAATTTGGATAAAAGCAGTTGTCTGACTAAAAAGACCACATTTCTGTTGCATGAACAAAAACATATCGTTTGGCTCACTTGAAGTCATTTCTGACTTCTGAGTCAATTCTATTTTGTTGTTTAATCAAACTGACAAAAACTTTCATTGATTCAAGTCAACAAACAGCACTTTGCCACCCTCTCATGTCCCAATGTGCTTCAGACCTATGTTTCACCATAATAAAGAATTTACCATCGGTCCGGTCATGTAGAGGTCCATGGTTCAAAACTTGCATCTCCTCTAATGACTCATCTGAGACAGAGTTGACAAGGCCTGATAGGTCTGATAGGAGTCAAATCAAGAATGAGAGAAATGGAGCCAGAATGCAGACGTGTCATCACCCTTGTTTCATGTGCAATCAAACTCCAGGCAACATTTAATCATGCCATCTCAAACTGCTTGCATCAAAAGAGTTTTAATCTTTGTGTTTATTATATGTTTTCACTCCTAGCGTAAACCAAACTCAGTTGTCCAAATATGCTCTCAGCGCTGCGGGAGGGGTGGGGCTTTGATGAAGATTGATGGTCTCTCTGGGAGGAACATTAGCTCCTAATCAAGTTATGTTTCCTACCGCTCCGTTTTATTCATAGTCATTTGCATGCAGAGAGCACAAGACCCATGTTTGCCATCAGGTTTGCTCATGAAACACACTCACACACAATTCTGTCCATCCAGTCATGGTTAATATAGTTTAGATTTTTTAATTTAGTTTTTATTTCTATTCAATTTTCAAATTGTCCTTTCAATTTAGTTTTGCTTTTGCTCAACAGCTGTTACTTTTAGTTTTTGTATAGTTGATTCGCATTCGTATGATTCACATTCTTCTTGCAAATCGAATTTTTTTTGTGCAAATATGATTTATAAATTTTTTTCTTTGCTTTATTCCTCCCTTTTTTCTTTCTCCTCCTTGCCCAGGAGGTGGTGATATGTGCGAAGAATACGAATCAGCAAAGAAACAGAAGCAGAAGAACGCGGTCCTTTCATGAATGTGCATAGTAGGGCTGGTAAAAGTGTAGATTTATTGTCAAAAAGGACTTAAATATTGATTTGTTTCTCACCCACACCTATCATAGTGCTTCTGAAGACATGGATTTAACCACTGGAGTCTTATGGATTGCTTATATGCTACCTTTACCAGCTTTTTGGAGCTTCAAAGTTCTGGTCGCCATTCACTTGCATTGTATGGACCAACAGAGCTGAAATATTCTTCTAAAATTATTTGTTTGTGTTCTGCAGAAGAAAGAAAGTCATACACATCTGGGATGGCATGAGGGTGAGTAAGTGATGAGAGTATTTTCATTTTTGGGAGAACTATCCCTTTAACTGAAATGAATTAGTAGCAATTTATATTTTATTTTAGTCAGTTTTAGTGTCATGGAAATGTATTTTGTTTAGTTTCAGTTAATTAGTTTAGTTTTAGTTTTTGTTAGCAATAGTAGGTTAACACTCATACCAGTATTAGGAGCTGCTTTGGTGAATAAACTAGTCACTGTGTCTAATATGAAAAGCATAAATTTGCTGTAGTGCAATTTAGTATATGATTATTATATTGCAGGGCTGTCAGTGCTGTTAGAATATGTTTCTGTTTCTTTTCCCTTCTCTCTCACTCTCCTTTTCTGCCTAATGCTCACCAACATCCACACCCACATGCAAATAAACTGGTCTTGAGGTAAACCAGGCTACCCCTCATTTCATATGCACAGTTTTACCACAAGCACTTGTTTGTGATGCTGTTCAGTGTTTCAGGCATATTTTGGGAATATGAGGTTATATTGGCATTCATTTGGAATGTCCAGGGAGCCTCAATGCTCCATACGACCATTTTAAAGGTGAGATTCAGCAGAACCGTACACTGAATTCAAGCTCTCTCATTAAAGGTATACAGCAGTTTACCCCAAAATGTAAATTCTGTCATCGTTTAGTCACCCTCATGTTGTTCCAAACCCATACGACTTTCTTTCTTCCATGGGACACAATAGGAGATGTTAGGCAGACAGTCTCAGTCACCATTCACTTTCATTGTTTTTTATTGTTTCAGTGAAAGTGAATGGTGACTGAGACTAACATACTGCCCAACATCTCCTTTGGTGTTCCAAAGAAGAAAGTACTGGTTTAGAACAACATAAGGGTGAGTAAAAACTTACCTAAACTTACCCTTTAATAGCCTGACGAGGGATACTAAGTAATGCTCATGTCAACCAAATTTGCACATGATGCATGCAAAACACAGATGGATGCACATGTGACCCGCTGCTCTTGAATTAAATGTAAAATTTGCTCATTGAAATGGAACAGCATCATGAAGCATTCACTGATGATTGTGTGTTTACATATCTTTTCAGATCCCTGGCTGAGAAGCTGTAATAGGAGGTTAGCACAATAAATATCTCTCTCACCTGCACAAATGACAGAGCACAGTAATTGACATGATTACTCATGTGACTCATACCGTGAAAATACAATTTTTGAGGGAATAACACAGAGCCATTTAGAAATAAACTTTCAAGTGTTGTTCTACGGGCCAAACTAAATATTACACAAAATCAACATTCCAGTGGATTATGCACCAGCTGGCTTGGCTATAGTCATTTTCCTCCAGTTTAGCTCACACAAACCAAGGAATTTAAATTGACTAACAGCTGCTGAATGAGCACTTTTAATACCAAATTTCCTAAAGCCCACCCTTATCCTTCAAAATTCCAATCATTTAAAACTAAACTAAATTAAGGGCCAGTCATAGAACTACAGTATTTCAGGTGCTTCCTATGTCAATGCCTGATTGCACCTGTGTTTTTAAAATGAATGGAGTGGATTTTTTTAGAGTGGAAAACAAATTGTTAATTTGCTGTCCTCCGTTATATTCTCTGAGGTACTGGGTAACTATGATTTACTACCAGCTACACAAATGATTTTGTTTTATCATAAAATTCACAGACACACAATTATGCACAGGAATTTGAATTGAGTTTTCAGTATGATATAGATCCAAAAGTCTCGGATCCAAAAGTCAGAGACCACATTAAAAATCTGTGATTCAAAATCTAATTTAAACTTGTGAATAAACAGAAATTTTAGGTTTCTAAAAAAACTAAGTTAAATAAGTAAAATGTAAAATTCATAAAATGAAATATTTATGATTTTGCAATTTTAGGATCCTAGAAAAATAATTAAATAGGCATAAATGTGACATTTACTATGTTAATGCTTTGTAGAAAAGGTCAGATATTCTTGCATCCATTGAAGCCCGCAAGATGCTCTTTGGAACATTCTCAAATCATGCTGGGATAATGTGGATCATCAGGCTTTGCCAGAACTTGTGGAGTCCGTGTCAGCTTGAGTGCATGCTGTTACTAAAGAAAAAAGGGCAACATACCAAATGCAAAGCAATTCTTACATTTATTTTTTTCAATTCAACTTTTCACTCAGTTGTTTATGCTGAAAATATAATTTGTAATGAAAACATCTGTAGTGGTCTGAAACTTTTGGACCATACTGTATATGGTGGAGATCATGATATATGATCAAAACAACTAAAAAATATGTGATGCTTCAACTTATTTAATTACTAGTGCTTGTAAAATCATATTATTTGAGGCCACTGTGTAACTACATTAAGACCACTGTGTAAATCTAGCTATGAAATCAGACCTCAAAAGCCACAGCACATTAAAGGAGAAGATTTAAAGAGATTATTCACTGATGGGATTATCACAAAGACCTATGTGTTACACACACTTCCTATAATGAGGGATCTTTTCAAGCAACATAAGATATCCTCAAACAAACAGTTCAAGTTCTAAAAGCCAGCTGTGCTGGCCAAATGTTGTCTGAATGAAAGTGTCTATGCATGTCTACACATACCTTTACAGTTGAGTGTGTACGTGTCTGTGAAAGCTCCCAAGACCCATTAGCGTGGGTTTGTTGCCCCTGTCAAAGACCACCCATCTGTCTGGTTCACACTTAATACAGGGAGAGAAACTTGACTCTCGTTTAGCCTCCCAAAGAGGGCTTGAAAAGTGCACTGGACTCAGAGGTCCACTCCAAATGACCGACTATAGCAAACTGTCTGTAGACGACCAGCCAAGCATCACACACAGACACAGTAACGGAGAGGGTGAGTATAACAAAGAGTGAATAAGATAGGGGTTCAAAGAGAGAAGCTGACCATCTTTATGAATGTGAGAGAGGATATATGTTTGGGAATATTCTCAGAAAACTACTGTGCTTCTGTATTTGTGTCCCATTTGTGGCACTAAAATAAACCCTGAAAAATGTTAAATGTTACAGGGTTGTCAACACAACATGTTTTTATGAAAGAGATACATCAAGGGTTATTGCTGCCTTTATTTAAATTATAATGTGTGGTGATTTACAAGGCACATAAAAACTGAGTGACCCTACCAGAAATTAGTCTGTTCAAATTTTAAGCTCATGTAAAGGGGTTGAAATGAAGTACACTGAAAAAATGTTGAGCAAAAGAATGTGCTTCATGTGGTAACATCTAAATGAACTGGCTTGATAAAAGTCAAAAATATTATTAAACATAACCGAGTCAATCTTAATACATTAGATTACACCAACAAAATGAATTTTAAGGGTTAGATCAAGTAGAAATAGCTTCTTATGGTCACAATTGCAGGTTACATCTTTTTATAGTGTAGTGCTTTAGGCTTAGTGTTATGAATAATAAATAATGAATATTACTTGCAAGGCTGTAACCACATATTTAGGATTGCTGGTAAGAGTTTAAAAATTGGCAATTGAAAAACCCATATTTTGACCACTAATCTGAATATATGGTGGTTCTCCAATGTTTATGGAAGCTGTAGCCCTGGTACAGGTGGTCTGAGGTGGGAAAATATGTGTGACGAGGAGGAGGGTGGGGCCGGGCCGGGCCCATTTTAACTCCACAACAGCACATCCCTCCTCCTTCCCGGGTTTTGGCACCAATGTAACGGGGGTTAAAATGGGAAAGGAGGAGGCGGGAACCGGACGAACCATCAAAGTAATATTTAATTTAAACAAAAAGACACAAACATAAACACACACACGGCAGCTACATGTGGCTCTCTCTCTCCCGAACTGCCGCATCCGGCTCATCTTTATCCCTCTCCTTGTCTGATTAGTCCGATTGGGGGCCGGGCGTGAGCACTCACGGCCCGGCCCCACCCTCCTCCTTGTCACAATATGTTTTTTTGAAAGTTCATCATACTTTAACATTTCAAATGAATAATTATGATGAGGACAACAACAATAATAACCCTGAAATTTCTGGTGTAAATGACCTGAGACTGACCTATAAATGGAGACAGATAGAGAAATAGTTAGATAGTTAGAGCGAGAGACAAGAAAAGTTAATTTTAAAACCAAAGAAAGAAAGAAAGAAAGAAAGAAAGATGAAAGTACACAAGAAGGATGCAATCATTTAGTTACTGGTTGAGATAAGAGTTTCCCAATTGTTGTACGGGATCTGGCACTAATTAGCAGTAGTAGAGCTCTCATTGTGTGACACCAGTGCTTGGCCTTTCACAGCTCATTACTGTGTGTCCAATCAGTGCAGGCCAGTGTGACTGCTGTTTATTTACACACACAGCCAGCCATGGCAGCCATTTGGCAGCTTTCTCCACCAGGGACCCTTAAATACTCCCACATTGAGCTGAATCTGCACAGACATATTCAGAAACACATTATCAGACATGCTTGGAGAAAGCACACCATCACTTATGTTAACCCCCCAAACACACAAGTCTAAAAGGTGTACCTCAACACATTTACCATACATTAAAAGTGCATATCCGTGATCATGTCTGTTTATTTCTAGAGTACTTAAAGCTTTTAATTTGCACTTAATTGGCCACTGTGCCATTAGGTTACTTTAGGCCAGGGGACAGTAAGGTAAGTAATATCAAGTTAATTTGAACCAAAGCTAACGTTAAGATTCTCATGTTCAGTTTATTTAGTCAAGGATAGTTCACCTAAAATTGAAAATTCTCTCTTCGTTTACTCACCTCATGCCATCCCAGATGTGTATGACTTTCTTTGTTCTACAGAACACAAACAAAGATTTTTAGAAGAATATCTCAGCTCTGTTGGTCCTTACAATGCAAGTGAATGGTGATCAGAACTCATAAGGTCCAAAAAGGACATAAAGGCAGCATAAAAGTAATACATACAACTCCAGTGGTTAAGTCCATATCTTCAGAAGCAATATGTGGGTGAGAAACTCTCTCCAATATTTGAGACCTTTTGTTTTACTATAAATCTCCACCTTTGACCAGCCTCAACCAGTAGGGGGCTGAATGTGAAAGTCACTTACACACCAGAATGTGGAAGTGAAAGTGTAGATTTAAAGTAAAAAATAACTTGACTATTGATCTGTTTCTCACCCACACCTATCATATTGCTTCAGAAGACGTGGATTTAACCACTGGAGTCTTATAGATTACTTTTATGCTGACATTAAGTGCTTTTTGGACCTTCAAAGTTCTGGTCACCATTCACTTGCATTGAATGGACCTACATAGCTAAGAAATCCATCTAAAAATCTTTGTTTTCTGCTAAAGAAAGAAAGTCATACACATCTGGGATGGCATGAGGGTGAATAAATAATGAGAGAATTTTCATTTTTGGGTAAACTATGCTTTTAAATGTTTCACTGTCCCTACCACATTCAAATGTATTAAGTAAAATTAAAGTGTAATGTAAATGTACCTTTAGGAGTATGTTAATAAATAATATATTAAATTTTTTTCCTTAACATCTGTACATATAGATTGACATCCTCACAACAAGAACACTGAACATCTTCCACATGTATTGCGCATTAAGGTTGACTACTGTACATGTGGAAGATGTTCAATGTTCTTGTTGTGAGGATGTCAATCTATGACGTACAGATGTTAAGGATGCTTTCACACTCCACACTTATTTTGATCCTAGAATGGAGAGGACCTCATAGAAATGCACATAATGAGACAAGAAAACAAGTTACATTTGTATTTATTTTTATTATAAACAATTTACACATTAGAGACAGGAAACCACCTCTCTCATTGTTTTTCAGGTACGTTCCAACAGGAAATTCAGGGCACTTGGGGAAAAATATAATGCAGACCACAGAGCTAACTATTAACATACATTTACATAGTCAGCACAACAGTAACAACATAATTTGAAATGCAAATACCAGACCAAATCAAATTGGATCCAGCACATTCCTGATATGACATGCACTCATAAACAGCAACATACACAGACATCAAATACATAACTACCTGGAAATCTGACGATCCCTTTAAACCAGCCTATATTTAGCATGGGATTTATCAAAACACTCTGTATTTACAAACCAAATATATGAATTTTTGCTTCCTCACATGGAGGACAAATAAATTAATACAAGCTCTTGAATGCCCCACTTGGTGGTTGACATTCACCTCCACTGATCTCCAGTCAAAGCTGAGGTTTCTGATTGCCCTCTATTGGCTTGAAATACAATTGCACAACAGCATACGTTAATGGTAAACAATGTACATGCATTCACAACAGACAACACCAAAACAGCTCTGCTTAGAGAGCCACATGATACTTTTCAATAACTGACTCTCAATACAAAACTGCAAACATTATGCAAACACAAACACATCTACATATGAGCACTATGCCAGTAACACAACGTGTCTTGTGGAGATTCAAAGGAGGATAACAGCATGCTGACATGGGTTTTTGTTTGCACTAAACTGGACCAGGGAAGATCACTGCTTAGTAATTGACCAAAGGCACTTTGAACGGAAGGGAACAGACAAGTCCTTTTCCTTATGTATTAGGCTTTCAAAAACACTGTTTATACTGAATCTATCCATACTGGAAGAACACAAAACCAGCAAGGTGCGAAAGCTAAGAACATACAGTATGACAGGAACAGGCCTAGTATAGTACTTTACAGATCAGATGGGCTAATTTATTTGAAGGAAAAAAGACAAATTGGCCTTTGACCTTTTTGTTCAGTATTGTTTAGTGTATTTGCTCAAAGAACACTTTAGTACTACACTTCTGTAGTTCTGTAAATGTACATTAGACTACATAAAAGTAAACCAGAGAATTGTGACAGAGCTAAGAGTGTATTCTAACCACCTGGGTCTGTGGGTATATGGGATCTGTTAAACAGAACCACATTGTCTATGGTATATCTATTTGAGAAAATAACAACACTAACTTGTAACATCAAGATCACAGCACACAATATAACTCCATATTATATAATATGACTGAGATACTGAATTGCAATGATGCATGAGGACTTAAGATGATACAAAGTTTAGCTATATTGCTATTCCAGTTTATGTGCATATTCCGTAACATTAGAATAAACTGTAACTGTTTGGACAACAATGAACTGTCCACACTGCAACTGTGCACTGACGCATCATGGATTGTGGCTGATCTATGTCACCAGTTTGTGTATCATAAGTTTCTAAACTGTTTGGTAGAAGGGTGATAATAGAGGTGAAGCCGTGTTGGCATTTGAGGAATACTGATCATTAGAGACTGAATGGTTAAAGCTGAACTGATGTGGATGGTAGAGTTTGGATTGCATCTGTCTTTGATTTTCTGTTCACTCCGCAGCCATTTGCTCAATATGATCGCACAGCAGCTTGTATTGCTCTGAATGAGAAAGACAAAATGTGTGAATCATATCTACAAGGAACTAGTTACGGTACAACCTATAACTTAATGTAACTCTTTTCAATTTGGTGCAGAAAATCACTAAGAATATTTAAGAAGTATTTTATTGTTTATTTTTTTATGCAAATGACAATTTACCTTCATTGAGATTTCCAATGACTGCCTGTTTCTTTAAGAAGTCATTGCAGAGTTTCTTGCTCAGTCCAAAAGCAACCATGTTATGAGTGAATGTCCTAGACAAACAGAAACAAATGTATGGTAATAAACATAAATCTATACAGAAGCAAATGTAAACAAACAAACATACATGAAAGGTACAAAAGAAATTTGAACTTTTAAAACTTAAAAAAAAAATGTTTTGCATGGTGTATTTTAGGCTTTGACCACAGGGATAATTGTTGAGGGACAGGGTGGGGTTGGGGAGGGGGAAATAATGGGAGTTAAGTTGATTCTGTGTGTATATGTTTTGTTTATTCCATATTTCACATAAGAATCAATAAAAATGTTAATAGCAAAAAAAAAAAAAACAAACAAACAAAAAAAACACTTTGACATTTTTAAACATGTTAAAACACAATCTGAAACCAGACATTTATATCAGCGAATATTGTGAAACCAATGCCATGCGACTCACCCCAGCTGACCAAATGTAATGTTTTCATCAAATCTGGAGCTATCCTCTTTCTCTTCCTGGGTCATATGATGCCATTTTTCTCTGCAGGTACAAAAGAAGAGGTCAAGGTCAGGGGTCACTCACACTGTCACTTGTTTTCTTTCATTAGGCATATGAGAAACAATCAAGAACCAAGGACAACATGATACATCACTTTTAATGTTAACATATTTAGATTTAAAGCATCTTAAAACACATTACTACAAAAACTGGGAGGTTTATGGGGTTAAAAGGGTGTAAAAACAATCATACAAAGGACGTGTGTATTCACCAAACATTAGTGCTCATGCATATTGCAACTAACATGTCAGAATAGGGTTTAGTGATTAGTCAGCTGTAGCAAAGGTTCACAATAAAACAAAACAAAAGAGACAAAAATGTAATAATAAAAAGCATAGGAGCAACACATAACCACAGCATTGTTCAGTTCACGAACAGGACAAAATGCTCAGGCAAACTAACCAGTATGTTTTTTATTTCAATGTACAAAGCATTCAGTGCAAAACGCAAGTGGGCGTGAGTGTTTGCGCTATCTATGGGTGTATGCACGCAAACTTGGGGGTTTCGTATGTTAATGAAGTGGCGCAAAGCGCAATTGCCTATTTTTAGATGTTTTGAGAAGCACGTCTGTTTTCAGAGCAAAGTCTAAATTCAGTTCCTACAACTGCAATTTGGAGGTTCCACCAGCTGGTGGTAATATAGTTCATGTTCAAATTTTGAAAATATAATGGAACATCAAATTATGTCCCTGACAATCACTGTTGTAGCTGTTTTAGGAAACAAAAATGTATAAGATTTGAGTACAAATTTCTAGAGGACATGGTACATTTTTCAATTATTATTATTATTATTATTATTATTATTATTTTTATTTATAATTGTATTAATGATCTAATTTGACGTTTTTATTTATAATTGTATTAATGATCTAATTTAATGTTTTTATTTATAGTTGTATTAATGATCTAATTTAATGTTTTTATTTATAGTTGTATTAATGATCTAATTTAATGTTTTTATTTATAATTGTATTAATGATCTAATTTGATGTTTTAATTTATAATTGTATTAATGATCTAATTTAATGTTTTAATTTATAATTGTATTAATGATCTAATTTAATGTTTTAATTTATAATTGTATTAATGATCTAATTTGATGTTTTTATTTATAGTTGTATTAATGATCTAATTTGATGTTTTTATTTATAGTTGTATTAATGATCTAATTTGATGTTTTTATTTATAGTTGTATTAATGATCTAATTTAATGTTTTTATTTATAGTTGTATTAATGATCTAATTTAATGTTTTTATTTATAGTTGTATTAATGATCTAATTTAATGTTTTTATTTATAATTGTATTAATGATCTAATTTAATGTTTTTATTTATAGTTGTATTAATGATCTAATTTAATGTTTTTATTTATAATTGTATTAATGATCTAATTTAATGTTTTTATTTATAGTTGTATTAATGATCTAATTTGATGTTTTTATTTATAGTTGTATTAATGATCTAATTTGACGTTTTTATTTATAATTGTATTAATGATCTAATTTGACGTTTTTATTTATAATTGTATTAATGATCTAATTTAATGTTTTTATTTATAATTGTATTAATGATCTAATTTGAAATTTTATTTATAATTGTATTAATGATCTAATTTAATGTTTTTATTTATAGTTGTATTAATGATCTAATTTAATGTTTTTATTTATAATTGTATTAATGATCTAATTTGAAATTTTATTTATAATTGTATTAATGATCTAATTTAATGTTTTTATTTACAATTGTATTAATGATCTAATTTAATGTTTTTATTTATAGTTGTATTAATGATCTAATTTAATGTTTTTATTTATAGTTGTATTAATGATCTAATTTAATGTTTTTATTTATAGTTGTATTAATGATCTAATTTGATGTTTTAATTTATAATTGTATTAATGATCTAATTTAATGTTTTTATTTATAATTGTATTAATGATCTAATTTGAAATTTTATTTATAATTGTATTAATGATCTAATTTAATGTTTTTATTTATAGTTGTATTAATGATCTAATTTAATGTTTTTATTTATAATTGTATTAATGATCTAATTTGAAATTTTATTTATAATTGTATTAATGATCTAATTTAATGTTTTTATTTACAATTGTATTAATGATCTAATTTAATGTTTTTATTTATAGTTGTATTAATGATCTAATTTAATGTTTTTATTTATAGTTGTATTAATGATCTAATTTAATGTTTTTATTTATAGTTGTATTAATGATCTAATTTGATGTTTTAATTTATAATTGTATTAATGATCTAATTTGATGTTTATATTTATAGTTGTATTAATTATCTAATTTGTATTCATATTTTTCCACCTGTTGTCTTAGAGTGATTTTTAAGTTACTGCAAAAGTGGCCAGTGGAAGAAGTTGGAGAGGGTAAAATGTTTGGATTTGGGGAGGTTATTATATTAGATGTTTTTTGACCACTTTGTCATCTTAATTACATTTTCATTTAGTTTCAAATGTAATTTGAATAAATATTTTTGGTTTTAAGTTTTTCGTATTTCAATAAATGAATAATTTTTTTTTTAAAGAAAAATCAACTTTGAGCAAAAAAAAATAAATAAAAAATAAATAAATAAAATGATCTATCGATCCCCAGCCTAACTTGGAAGGTCGATACAATCACTGTTAATACTAGCCATGATTTCTGTCACTTCACCAATATGATTAATAACACTTACATTCTCTATAGTTTAACAGAGCCTACAACCAAAACCTGACGAGAACCACATTTTCCATGCGTATAAAAATACCTGACATTCAACTAAAGGACGCAGTTAATGCACAAAAGAATGTAAGCCCATATTTCGATTCTTCGAATTAATTGTATACAGAATTAATTTACACTACTAACTTCATATGAATGTGCAGTCTTTGTTTATATTGTTGGTGCTTGAGGGAATGGACAATATAATAGGATGCAGATGGTAAAATAAACAGAGAAAAACCTCAGAATTAAACTGCAATTGACCCAGTCCATTTGCGCTCTGCGCACACCAATTCGCCAAACCCACTTGCGCCTAGACTTAGCATATGCTTGAAAAAAATACCAAAACTTCATGGTCGTCATGCCCTTTGACTTTGCGCTTATGATTTATCATAGCGCTGTGCTTAGCGCTCTTAAAATAGGGCCCCAAATGTCATACTCTAATAAATAAATGTTACAATATTCCTCTATTTTAAAAGTCCATACTAAGACTTCAGTGATATTTTACTTTATTTTGATTTTACATATTTAATTGCAATATTTGTAGAATAGAGGAAAGATCCATGCTTCCGAACTTAAATTTTTCATCTGCAAAGTGCTTGCTAGAGACTGCCTCTGGACAGCAACATAAGGGCTGCTTAACATCATGAAAAGGATTTTTAGTGAAGAAAATGTGAGTGATGCTTGTCCATGCAAAACTCACGGCCACGATGCTAGAATGATGTGGGTGGTTGCAAGGTCATTGCTATGGGGTTCATTAGGTGACAACTAAATATGATGTTTCCATCTAACTGCCCCATTTAAATTTTGAGCTTGTACATAGACACAAGTACTTCATATTGAACTTGCAGTCATGCATGACGTGTAGGCTTGAGTAAAAATTCCACAATGCCTTTGAGATCAGAACAGAAATTAGTGTTATGTAGACATAAAATGGACTCAAAGAATTGCACCAAAGTCAAATGTAACCAACATGAGTCAGTGCTTTTTTGGTTAACCCTTCATGACCTGAGGTTTCCTTTGCATAGTGATGAAAATATTATCAGAATATTACACTGCTTCCTGTCTGTATACTGCTCTAATACTGGTCATTGTGACTTTCAAGTGAAATGCATCACATCCCACAGTGTGTGAATATGAAACACTGGCCCAATTCTGTCACTTTATAATCTCTAAACTTCCACCCCATTTATCCAGTTCATTCTTTACACTTTTACTCTCCATTTAGTTCCAAGTCATCTAACTTTCTACATCTCTCCTTCTTTTTTATCTTCCTCTTTCTTGCCATTCCCATCCCTGTCTAGCAGTGTCAGCAGACCGAATGAAAGACAGACCTTTCATCTTTCTCTTCCTCAGCCGTCCGCCTGCGTGAGGCAGCAAGGCACAGGGAGATAAAGGGTTAAAGTCACATGTACAGAGAGACAGAAAGAGAGAGTCACAGAGAAACAGAAAGGCAATAGGGATGATGAGCAGTGTGGAAGTGTAAACCACATCACAGTGTAAAGCTGCAGATATTTCCAATACAAATCCTCCGTAACACTGTCATGCGGACCAGGCACGCAGTCACGCACCTCAGCTGAAATGTCTTAGCAGTTTATTGCAACATCATTAACGTCGTCATTCATCTAATCACAAACAATTTACAGTAAATGCTGAATCTCCCCCTCTGGCTTTAACAGACTCACAAACACAGTCTAAACAAACACAGTCTAAACAAACACACAATTTATCATGTTCATTAGGTGCCGTGCAAAGCCTATTTTATTTAATAGCACAATATATTAGGAGCGAGAAAAGGAGAGCTTTATAAATATAATTACAGTAAATAATTTGAAAAACGTTGCATTTGCTCACCTGGTGGTGGGAGATCTTTTATTTCTCTCACAATGGACGGCATCAAAAAATGCAGCATTCCAAAACCTCAAAGTGTGCCTTTAGAAAGAGATAAAACAGATATAATCAGACCACAAAACAGCTGCTTCAGAGATTTTTAGCTTTAATATGCAGACAAACTCTACACTAAACTATACTATACTACACTATACATTAAACTCTCAAGCCTGCTTTCCTGTTTTAAGGACCATACATTTTTTTTTTTTGCATTGTGTCATTATTTTCATGACAATTAATCACCCCCCCTACCATTCTCATTACCATAATAAGAAAAAAGGTCACTCTCATTACCGTAATGCAAAAAAAAAAAAAAAAAAAAATAATATATATATATATATATATATATATATATATATATATATATATATATATATATACACACACACACACACACACACACTGTATAACATTTAAATTATACATTATTTATACATAATTGTATTGTCATTAAAGGTATAGTGGTTGGTTGGTTTGAGGTCTTAATGTGGTATGGAGCATTTAAGATCTGTCGAGAGCGCTTCTTTAGCAACAGAGTCTGCTTGTTCATTTCCAGGGATTCCACAATGGCCAGGTACCCAAAAAAAGTATATATAAAAATTCGGAGCCTCCAGAGCTGACAGTTTGATTAAAATCTTTACAAGAGCTAGATGGTCATTTTTAGTGATGTGAGAGCTTGAAGACATGATTTTGAATCTGTTATTATTAAGAAATGCCTCTGTTGTGTGGTCTTAATGTAATCCAGAGCTAAGATAATAGCATTGATTTTTCTGAGGTTCCAGGGAGGATCTAGATGAGGTTTAATCCATAATCCAGGAGGTTGAATATACCTTGGTTTACTCTCATACAGACATTAATATTTGGGTGAAAAGATTGCAAGATAGGCTGGATTTTCTTTGTTAGTCTTCAACTTTGATGTGTATTGTAGGGCTCATTTGAGGTGTCTGTTCTCCAGAGAAAGTCCATTAGCCTCTATATACAGACTTTGTATTGGAGATGTTCTGAAGGCCCCCAGTGCTAAACATATGCCTTTATGGTGGACTGTGTCCAAAAGCTGGATATATGATTTCCTGGCTGAGCCATACACTATACTTCCAGTCCAAACGTGATCTTATCAGCGTTCTGTAAAGGTTTAGCAGAACTGAGCTTTCTCCAAGTAATTTGGTCTCCTTGATAACTTTGATGGGATCTCTATCCATAAATAACTCTGGGCAAGGATGAAGAGAGCGTAATTGGCAAAAATGCATACAGACTGTTTTGGTCTTTGAAAACTTGAGTCCGTTGGACACTGACCAAGCCTGGACTCTATTAACTGCAAGCTGGATTTTTCAATCAATACAGTGAACTTCAGATCCAATGATTTTCGTAATGCTGTTTATTTTGATGCTAAAAAGGGTCACTGATAAAATGCTTCCTTGAGGAACTCTCAAAACTTTTGTTTGTGTGAGTCAGATAGGGTATTACCTACCCTGACTTTAAAATGTCTATTTGATAAAATATTGGCAGTAAATGTCCTCTAAAACCAAGTTGATGTAAATCTTTAAAAATACCAAAAATACCATACCATATTACGTTGTATCGTAAGCTTTTTCCAAGTCAAAGAAGACAGCAACAGCATGTTCTTTTTTGATAAAAGCATCACGAACATAGCTTTCAAGGCTGATAAGGTGATATATAGTGCTTCTTCCTTTTCTAAATCCACCTTGCTCATTACTTAGAAGATGTTGTGATTCCAGCATCTATACCAGACGTTCATTGACCATTCTCTCCATGGTTTTACATAAACAACTCATCAAGGCCATAGGCCAGTAGTTGGCAGGATCATTATGATCCTTTCCTGCTTTCGAAATAAGAATAATTTATTTTTCCTTCCAGGAATATGGAACATACCCCGATACCTATATGGAGTTAAAAAAAATTTAAAGCAAGGACAGGATAAAATGAGGAAAATTCTTAAAAAATTGATAGTGAATATTGTTCAGTCCAGTGGCAGTATCATGTAATCTGTTTATGGCCTGCCACAGCTCTTCCATAGTGAAAAGTTTATTAGAAGGTTCCATATTATTAGATGAAAAGTTAACTTCTTTCTTTTCTTTCGGAGCTTGATACGTTTGAAGGGCAGGAAGACAATTCTCAATAGATGAGTTCTTTTCAAAAGTTTCTGCTAGAATATTTGCAATTTCTTGTTTTGTTTTTAACACTGAGCCTTGGTATTTAATATGTTGAATTTGAGGTCCACTATTCCAACCCTTCATTCTTTGAATGAGATTCCAGACCTTTTTCGCTGGAGTATTTGATTTTAAACTAGACACAAATTATCTCCAACTTTGTTTCTTTGCCTCATTTATTACTCTACGTGCTTTAGCACTATTTATTTTGACTTTAATGAGGTTTTTGGTTGATAGACTTCTGAAGAATCTTCTTTCAGCTTTCTTTTGCTCTTTTATAGCCTTACTGCAGTTGTCATTAAACCATGGCAGCCGTTTGCATTTTGTATTTCCTGATGTTTATGGGATGGTATTGTTAGCTATGGAAATTATTAAAATTCTGGTAAAAGGAGGTTGCTATTTAGTGTGATGCAACTGTGTATCACATCATTTCTAATTAAAATAGCTGTTACCCAGAGGCACGTCTATTGTTTGGGCCAAAAGAATAAAAAATTGTCAAGTTTTTAAAAGAGAGGGTAGAGTCCACCCAAACATGAAAATTCTCTAATTTTTCACTTACCCTGATTCCATCCCAGATGTGTATGACTTTCTTTCTTCTGCAGAACACAAATAAAGATTTTTAGAAGAAGATAGAGTTCTGTCAGGTCCTTATAATTCAAGTAAACGGGTGCCAGCACTTTGACAGTCCAAAAGTCACATTTAGGCAGCATAAAAGTAATCCAGTCGATCAATGAATGTCTTCTGAAGCAAATCAATATGTTGTTTGTGTAAAAAAAAAATAATCTAAAATTAAAATTGTATTAACTTTTAAAAAAGCGCATCCTGCCAGCAGCTGACGCATCATGTAGCTGTCACGAGAGTTCGGCCATTTCAAACAGCATCTGAGCCCTGGACGGACGCACAGATTTTAAGTTAAAAACATTGTAATTATCAACTTGTTTCTTACATAAATATTTCGATTCGCTTCAGAAGACATTCATTGATCGACTGGAGTCATGTGGATGACTTTTATGCTGCCTAAATGTGACTTTTGGACACTTGCATTATAAGGACCTGACAGTGATTGATCTTCTTCTAAAAATCTTTACTTGTGTTCTGCTGAAGAAAGACAGCCATACACATCTAAGATGGTATTAGGGTAAGTGAATAATGAGAGAATTTTGAATTTTTGGGTGAACTATTCCTTTAATATTATTACATTCATTGTACTAAATGTAATTTATGCTGATTTTAATCATAAAAAAGTGTCTGACCAGGATTTTCATTACTTTATAATTTTTTTGCATTATAGTAATAAGAATGAGGGTAGGGTGTACTTACTGTATTTTTCATAAATAATTATACAAATTTAAATCAGAATACACTTTCAAAAAGGTCTTAAAGGGAAGTTCACCAAAAAATGAAAATGCTCTTATGAGCAATATGAATATGAGGTGTGGGTGAGAAACAGAACAACATTTAAATCATTTTTTACTCTAAATCTGTTGTGTTGTGCCTGTTTAGTTTCACTTTCACATCTGAATGTGAAAGTTAAAGTGGAGATTTAGAGTAAAAAAAGACTTAAATTTTGTTACGTTTCTCACCCAGACCTATTATATCGCTTCTGAAGATATGGATTTTAACACTGGAGTCTTACGGATTACTTCTGTGTTACCTTTATGTGATTTTTGTACCAACAAATGTCTGATCACCATTCATTTGCATTGTATGGACCTACAGAGCTGAGATATTCTTTTAAAAATCTTTGTTTGTGTTCTGTGGAAGAGAGAAAGTCATACACATCTGGGATGGCATGAGAGCGAGTGAATGATGAGAGCATTTAAATTTATGGTGAACTATCCCTTTCAAAACAGGCTTCATTTTGTTTATGCAAAATACTTACTAATATAAAAATACATATTTTTTTCTTTTGATTTTGAGGTGAAATATGACCTAGACTTTTCTTTGAGAGATTCACCCATTTATACATTTGAAACAGCGTGACTTTTGTAAACATTCTGTAAAAATGTATTAATGTTGCTACCAGCATTCATCCAAACTGAGAGACAAGATCAAATCATTTTCCGTCGCAATTGACAGCGAGTCACAAATGCTGTCCATAGAAATTAAGTTGTAAATACTTATTTAAAATATGGATTACTTAAATGGAAATGAATACATTTGTAACAACTTAAGCTGTTCCTTTCAGTAACTTTTGGAAAAACAAAAGATTTTTGACAACCAACCAAATAGGCTGCTGTTTGAGGTGTGTGTACAGGTAAATCTTCTCTTCTTCCTTCCTCTCTGGGGAAAGTGGGGGAGAAACTACAGTGTACACAAGCAGAGAAAAGCACAGTTAACAACTTATTTCATTCACACACCTGTAAACATTATTGCATTTCTAAAGTGCATTTTTTTTTACACCCGACACAATCCCTGTGAAGCAACCTAGGCTTAAGTATCTTGTTCAAGGGCACAAGTGAGGTAGCACATGAACCCACAACCTTAGGGTTACCAGCCCATTTTCTTAACCACTAAGCCACACCTCCACTATACACACTATAACTTTGATTAAGACATTTAGACTGGTATACACAGGATGAGACTTTGTCCAAAAGAACATGTACAAATAGAATCAGTAAAATCAAAAAGGCATTAGTAAACTAAACTAATGGAATAAACTACCTGGAGTTTTGGTCTTCTGCACAGCTGCTCTGTCTGTGTCCCTGAGGAGAACATAATGAGAACAAGATGAGTTAGTAAGGAACAGTGCCTTCATAAATTAGACAAAATGATTAGGACAGAGTAGATGATGCTAACTCATTCTTTCGGCCTATGGGTCCTCTCAGTTTGCTCTCAAGACCCCCAAAGAATCCTTTAACATCGGTCTTAGCTGAGGTGTTTTTGAGAAGCCGCTCTGCGATATCCTTCTTCCCAGAGAGCCAGACCTTTCCACTGCGCAGGTACGAGTCAACCCCCCCGCTGGGCCTCTCCAGTAGCTCTGTGGGAGACAGCTGGGACTTACCTGTCACACACACACATTTTAATGAGAAATTGAAAATAGAATTAATTACAAAGTCATACTGGGCATACAAACACTGTGTACATTAGGAGTGTGAATCTTTAGGTTCCTAAAGGGGAAGGAGTCACAAACTGATTCCAAAACGATTCTAGATGTATTTAAATTTTTAAGCAACACAGAGGTGAAAATCCTTGGTGATTTAAGTTGTCTCGTTGCCATTTTGTCCAAAAATTTCACAATAAAGCCTAACTAAAATGTTTATGATGACCAACTCACAGAAATAATTCTGTGTGAATTAAATGCTGTATCAAAGTGGCTTTAAATTGCGGAATTGCAGAATTGCCAATAAGCACTTGTTTTGTTTTCAAGGTTTTAAATATTTGATACATCATGTTTTGTATTGTGTATGCTTTTGATAATTAATTTAAAATTCTAATTAAGAATTTTTGTGGATTGATACAGAGTCATTTGAGGAAGAATCACAATGCATTGGTGAAAATATTTTCCTCCCATTCCTAGAATATATACCAGGTCACTGTGCTGACACAATCAAACTTCCCTTGAAAGCATATTGTAATTGCAATTGCCTAATTGGCTGCTATAGAAACACCAAGAGGCATCAAACCCTGCAAGTTACATCTGAGTCATCATTTGTAACAGGAACTGGGAGGAGGTCAGGACATTTTTTCATCAGATTATTAAATTGCACACAATATCACAGCATGCTTGCTTAACTTTGTGGACAGACTTACCCATGTAGTAATATGTGAAGCACATGGTCATGAGATGTTTGGCGGGGCTATAATCATCCATCTGGTAACATCTGTCAATCAATTAAATCTGGGTCACATGCGAGCATAAAAACGGCATTAAACCTGACTCTCCACGAAGTCTACAGAAAATTGGTGGAGCAGCTCTCAGTCAGACTGTTTGGAGTAGCTTCCAAGTAACATCAAATATAAACAGCAGCGATGTCATCGTTGATGTACTTACTCAAACAAGACAACAGCAAAGGACTGCACCAGCCTGTAGAACGTCTGTTCGCTCACACATTTGGAGTGACAGCGCTGCAAACACAATGCACTGTTATCATCACAACTGTGTGTATATTAGCATATATGTGTTATTATACAGGAATTCTTTTCATCTTTGGACAAACTGAATGATCTGGTACAGTATACACAGTAGAGTCTATATGGACTGTTTAAAATGTGCTTGATGTCTATTGAGGTTGGTTATTGCTTTTTTTTACCTGTGCACTGACATATTTGGCAAACCACTCCCTGCCCTTCCCATTCTCTCCAGTGCACAACTCTCCAAAGCGAGCCTTCTCCTCCTGATCAAAGTCCTCTCTGTGAGAGAGAAAAAATAAACAAAAAATGGAACAAGAAGTAGTGGCAGGGAGATATGGAGAGGAAAGGAGAGAGATAAAAAAGCAACATGAACTTACTTTTAAGAACACACTACCCCACACACAGGAATTCAGTTCAGATTAAATTTCATTTAAAAAGATAGTTAATCCAAAAACGAAAATGATATCCTAAATTTGCTTAAAACTGTCTTCAGTTGAACAGAAAATGAGATATTTTCCAGAATGTTCAAGTTGCTTGTTTCCATACAATGAAAGTAGACAATGACAGAGGCGTTCATGCTCGAAAAAGGACAAAAAAAAAAAAAAGTACCATAAAAGTAGTCCAAATGACTTGTGTGCTATTTTCAAGTCTGCTGAAGCCTATGATTGCTTTGTGGGAGGAACAAACATAAATTTAAGTTGTTATTCATGTCGATGACATCAAATGTCATTGGTTTGCATGTACGTATCTCGTGAACGATAAAGACAGGCCAGGTTTGAATATGCACAAGCGATTTGAGATCTAAAGATTTGAGATCTGTGGCAAAAGGGAACGTTTTCAGCAGAGAATGTCTTAAATTTTGGTCTGTTCCTCACACAAAGTTATTGTAGAGCTTCAGAAGATTTGGAATATAGTGCATGAGTAATATGGACTACTTATACGGTGCATTTATGGAGTGTATCCTTGGTTTTATCCTTTTTGGTGCATGACAGCCTCTGGTCACCACTGGTCGCTGTGTTGGAAACAAGCAGCAAAATCTCCTTTTGTGTGCGTGGATGAACTATTCACTTTAGCTGTAGTTTGTGGTGCACATTACCTTCCATGGAAGAGCCTTTGCACATAAGTTTTCATGAATGCTCGAATTTCTGTCTCCTCTGTGTCCTCTGCACTGTGACTAGAGCAGGATGAGGAACACCGCGTGCTTGAGACGTGCGATGGCGATTCTGTGCCCTCGTTCTCACTGTCGGCAGACTCGGTAGTGTCACTGTCATTTCCTTCATCTTCTCCTCCGTGGCTGGTGTGTGTGGGGACCATAGGCTCTGGTAGAAGGGGCTCCATGGTGGTGCCACTCACAGGCTCAGGTACGAGAGGCTCAGCTGAGAAAAAGTCTGCCCCAGGACCAACATAAGAGGGTGCTGTGCCTTCTGAGGGTGAGTCAAAGTCTATGAGGTTGCTTACCATAGCCCCCTCCATTGTGTTATGGGGGTATTACAGTCACTAGGATGAGCTATGGTGATGTCAGTACAAAAACCCACAGAGAGAACCTATGTTTCTACAGTAGCTCCAGAATCTCTTCACAGTAGCTGGACCTGAAATTAAAAGGTTTTCTTTGAAAGAAATTATGTTTAGGAAAATACAAACAAAATTATATCATTTAAAGGGGTCACAACATGCCCCTTTTTTATTAATTTAATATGTTTCTTGAGGTTCACTTATGATTTTAGTAATGCTGACAGTCAATTAAAATGTTTAATCATGATTAATTGCATAATTTTTTCGTGATTTCATGATTAACATTTTTCAAACAAAGCCTTCCACAGTATAAAATAGAGATTTACTAAAATAACACCAACTCAAGTAACATTAAAGGGTTAGTTTACCTAAAAATGAAAATTCTCATCACTTACTCACCCTCATGATATCCCAGGTGTGTATGACTTTCTTCACCAGAACCAGAAAAATTGAAAAATATCTTAGCTCAGTAGGTCCTTAAAATGCAAGGAGATGGTGATCCGACTTTAGAAGCTCCAAAAAGAACAGACAGCCAGCATAAACGTCATCCATACGACTCCAGCGGCTAAATTAATGTCTTCTAAAGCGACACAATCATTTTTGGTGTGAAAAAGATCAATATTTAAGTACTTTTTAACTCTAAATAATCGCTTCCGGTCAGCAGCGGTATGCGCGTGTGACGTAATCGCATTGGCATGTGCGACACATCCGGAAGAGCAGCACTGTTTACAACCGAGTAGAAGGAATGCTGCACAGAAACTTCGTTGGTTCTGGTTTAGATCTGTATTTGTATCGGTTTCTTTACTCACAATAGTGCATCTGTGTGCGTATCCTGGATGTCTCAACTGAGAGAACATGAGATTAAGTCTGTAACATGCCAACGCGAATACATCACACGAGAGAACGCGTGAACTCAGTGCTCTCGTGAAGCTTACCGGAAGTGATGGTTTATAGTTAAAAAGTACTTAATCTTTTGTCACACCAAAAGCGATCGTATCACTTTAGAAGACATTTATGTAATCCGATGGAGTCGTATGGATGACGTTTATGCTGATTATCTGTTCTTTTTGGAGCTTCAAATGTCAGATCACCATCCACTTGCATTTTGAGGACCTACTGAGCTGAGAATTTTTATTTTGGGTGAACTATCCCTTTTAATGTTACCCAAAATCTAAGTGGGAGGTTGACTAATTAAAAGAACTAGTCCCCATGGGTTGTGTGCAATGGGCATTAAATCTCTTAAATGCTAATCCTCCACAATATTAATTGGCTGGCAGACTGTGGCTATCTGCTTTGTTACAGTAATCGTAAGCTGCATTCACGATTCACATCACGGCATCACCTGCATCAAGTGTCGCTTTGAACTCCACATGAAAAGCGCTTGCAGACAACGTCTTATTCTGCATTTTAGTGATAGTAAAGATTTAACATGAATCTGTGGTAATTAAATAGCACCTTACAGGAGCTGTAAAGTCCCATCAGGGCTTGTTTTGTACAACAAATAGCGTTAAGAGGTCCTTTCTCCATCATTTGATCAATGACAAGGAATCGCTGTTCTGTGTGTGTTGTAGTGTTTACGTCAGTGTAATGACTCCAGGTGGACACGTCGCTAAATTTCCACCCTACTCCAACAAGTGGTTAGAACTCACATTTCTACCATGACTTGAATTGCAGCTTTGGGAAGTCAAAATGAATAATAAAAAAAGCCTATATAAATTCTGCATGTAGTCATTAATGTTATACCTGCACTGTAACACAATTCTTGCTCAGAAAAGCCCTGAAACTAGGCATGTTACATCAAAACCCTGATAAATGCATTTAGATTGATAGGACAGTTATGTAATGCAGTGTTGGAAGAGCGTGACTTGGCTGGCGCACTAACGCACACACACATATACTCTGGGCTGGACTCTGTGCTCTGTGAAAAATGATGCCTGCTTCTTTTCATACTAATCGATGAGAGGCACAATGTGGGGAAAAATTTATGTTATTGTTATTGTTTATCCATTTTCAAATTTCTAACAGAAAAAAGGAAAATTACAGTAAATATGAAGTGCTAAAATCAATACCACTCATCTCAATACTTGTGTCAACCCAATCAGAGGTCCCCGGCTCAAAATGTTATCTGTGATTTTTTTTTTTTTTTTTTTTTTTTTTTAAACAGGTGAAAGATATACATTAATGATGATGAAAGCCAAAATATGAAATGCCATTAATCAATATTTACTGATTACTCCATTATTTCGTGAGGGGGGCTTGATATAGGTAGGTATTGCACTAACTGAACAGCAACATGTTGCTTATTCTTTTGTCATTAATAATTTTTATTGATTCCACACTCAAATCAACACAAACAGCACATGAAAACAGAATCAACTTTCAACAAAATATACCCCCCCTCCCTCCCCCCAACATACATCCCAGTGGTCAGACACGAATAATAACAGACACACATACAAGCAGACAGTCCAAAGAAAATACACAGACATAAAAAAAATTAAAAAAATCCTCGCCTCATCACCCAAAATACAAAGTCTGGGGCAGAATAAAATCTGAGTGCTCAGGATCTCACAGACACAACTCTGAACCCTTGACCAAAACTCTAATTGAATCTTAGTACAATACCAAAAAACGTGGGCTATGTCCCCATCCTCTGATTGGCATCACCAACATGTGGGTGTATCTTTAAGACCAAGCCTATGCAATCTAGAGGGTGTCCAATAAAAACGATGCAGAATCTTAAACTGAATGAGGTGCATCCTTGCATCCCTAGACACAGACATGACATTTTTTTAAATCCTACCCCATTCGTCATCCTTCAGTACTAAATTCAAGTCTTTTTCCCATAACTTCTTGAGAGATGTCAAAACCCCGTCCCCTAGACTCTGAATTAGCCAGGAATAGTACGCTGAAGCCTTGTGACCCTTTCCAAAGCCGCTAGTATGATCTCAAGAGTGTCCACAGCTTTAGGGGGATGCGTACTACACCCAAAGATGGTACAAAGTAGATGGCGCAGCTGTAAGTACCTGAAGAATTGAGATCTGGGAATCCCAAACTGCTGTGTAATATTTTCAAAGGATCTCAATGCAGCGTAGCAACTCCCTTCTCAATCCATTCTGTCCAGCAAAAAGGAGACTTGTTATTACACAATTTAGGGTTTAACCAAATACTTAATGTCCGAATTGAGCACGCGGGAAACTTTTGTCCACACTAACTGCATGTGTGAGATAACGGGATGTGTCTTTACTTCTCCATGCAGCTTGGTAAAAAGACATTGCAATGGCAAGATAGGGACAAGGACCTCCTGTTCAATAAAGAGCGAGGGAGGAGCTCTTTCAGGTGGAAGCGACCAATGCGCCAAATGTCTGAGACCAAAAGCATAATAGTAAAACAATATTTTGGGGAAAACTAACCCACCTTTGTCAATTGGCCTGTGTAACTTGTTAGAATGCATTCGAGGGCGCTTACCATTCCAGATAAAAGATTTAGCAATACTATCAAATTGTTTAAAATAAAAGAGGGGAACTTCAATGGGGAGAGACTGTAATAGGTAGTTAAATTTTGGAATATTTTTATAACATTAACCTTCCCAATCACAGATAAATGTAATGAAGCCCACCTTTCCACATCACTCAAACATTTTTATTAAAGGGTCAAAATTAACTCAATCAAATACATTTGCTGGGAATAAAATACCCAAATACATAATGCCCTGTTTGGGCCACTGAAAGGTTCCTGGCTGAAAAGCAGTTACCGGGCAGAACGCTGTCAGAGCCAGAGCTTCGGATACAGACCAATTAACTCTGTATCCCAAAAATTTAGAGAAGGAATTAATCATTCTGTGGAGGAAACGCATAGATCTAGTGGGGTCAGAAATTAATAATAAAATATCATCTGCGTAGAGCAAAAGCTTACGCGCCACACCTCTTGCCATCTCCCCTGGAAAATCATTCTCCTTTCTTATCGCGGCTGCTAATGGTTCCAGAGCAAGACAGAACAATAATGGGGAAAGAGGGCAACCCTGCCGGGTGCCCCTATCCAGAGTAAAATAATCTGAAATTATTCCATTCGTTTGTACCACTGCTACAGGGTGTCTATAAAGTAACTTAATCCAACCAATAAATGTACTCCCGAACCCATACATTTCCAAAATCTTAAAAAGATAATCCCATTCTACCATATCAAATGCCTTTTTGGCGTCAAGTGAGATGGCAGCGACCGGAGTCTAATCATTTGCTACTGACCACATGATATTGATTGAATGCCTAATGTTGTCAGAAGAGCTACGGCCCTGAATAAACCCCGCTTGATCTGTATGTATAAGAGATGTCATAATCGGTTAGCCAAAATCTTTACATCTAGCTGGATCAGGGAAATTGGACGGTAACTCTTACACTCGCTTGGATCTTTGTCTTTTTTAAGAATCAGACTGATCCTGGCTTGTGTCATGGTTGGTGGGAGCTTTCCATTCTTTAATGATTCCGTATAAACTTCTAGTAAAAGTGGAGCCAATTCCGTAGCATAGGATCTAAAAAATTCAGCGGCAAAACCATCTGGCCCCGGAGCCTTGCCTCTAGGTAAGGCCTTAATTACCTCGTCAAGCTCCTCCAAGGTTATCTCATAATCAAGAGAATGTTTTTGCTCAGTCGTCAATTTAGGGAGTTCTAATGGTTCCACAAAATGTCTAATATCTTCATCAGTAGACGAAGACGTGGAACTATAGAGATCAAGATAGAACTCTTTAAAAGCATTATTAATATACATGGCCAAGGTAAAAATTTCACCAACAGCAGATTTCACTGAGGGAATGGTAGAAAAAGACTCTCTCTGCTTTATATATCTAGCCAAAAGCTTCCCTGCTTTGTCCCCCGACTCAAAGTATGACTATCTTGCCCTGAATAACCAAAACTACACCTTCCGCGATAAAATAGTATTATATCTGTATTTCAAACGAGTCAATTCTCTGAGGCCATCAGACGACATTTGGTGCTTCAGCTCTGCCTCTGCACTTTTAATATTCCTTTCCAACTCCATGAGTTCTCCTGCTTTGGATTTTTTGGTAAATGAAGCATACTGTACGATCCGACCCCTAAGAACCACCTTAAGTGCCTCCCAAGCCATGCCCACAGAAGACACTGAGGACCAGTTGGTTTCCATATAAACATTGATTTCAGTCTTTAACATTTGTTGGTAATCAGGATTTTGCAAAAGGGATACATTAAAGCACCAACTATAGGATTTCTTTTTCTCCTTATGTGGCAGCACCTCTAAACTCACCAGGGTGTGATCTGAGACTAAGTTTCCAATTGAGCAATCCACAACAGATGAAATGAGGGACTAAAATATATATAAAAAAAATCTATTCTAGAATAAATCTTATGGACTTATAGAAAAAAATGTATAGTGTCTACCAGATGGGTTCAAAAGTCAGCAAAAATCTGCAAGACCAAGATTTTTACACATCCTGAGAAGCGTCAATGTTGCTCTAGGGGGCTTGCACACTTTTGCTTCACTATGATCAAGGACTGATTCCATCAAAAGATTAAAGTCTCCTCCCAATATTATATCATGAGGGGTGCCAGTGGCTTGCAACATCCCTTCAAGATCTATAAAAAAGCCCTGATCATCAGCATTAGGTGCATAAATATTAGCCAAAATAAGACTTTGCCCCTGAATTTCTGCTGAAACAATAATGACTCTTCCTAATTTATCTTTAATCTGTTTGAGACATCTGAATTGTAAAAGTTTATTTATCAGTATAATGACTCCCCTACTCTTACTTGAGCCAGCACTAAAGAAAACATGTCAACCCCATATCTTCCCAAATTTTTCAGCTTCCTGCTGGGAAAGATGCGTTTCTTGAAGAAACACTATATCATATTCCTTACGCTTTAGAAAAGAAATAACTTCTTTTTATGGGGTGCCCCAACCCATTCACATTCCATGTGTAGAGAGACAATCCACTCATATTAACATCTGACATATTGGTATAATAGACAAAATAAATCGTGTGTCAAAAACAAGATTATACAAACCACATTCCCCATTACTGCAACAATCAAACCCCGAACTCCCCCCCGAACCAAACAAACAGAAAAAGGAAAAACGTGTGCATTAACCCCACGCAGGACAGCGCCAACCAGCGTCAATCCCTCTAAACTCAAAAGGTCCATGTACGTATACGTGAGCCCCCGCGACAACATTGCCATCGGATTGCTCAAGTCCGGTGCTTCTGCACAAATTTTGTAAGGCAAAATTACATAACAGAAAATACTTTGTAAAACAGACCCCAGCCAATAGGCAGAATAAACACAAAGAACATACAGATTCATTCACAGAACTGACTCGAAGGTGTGTTCCTCCACAAAACAAATTCTAGCTGATATAAAGCCGTTCAGTTTCCTCAGACAGACAGACAGACAGTGAACCAGTTATTAGGAGTTCGGCAGATGACGTAATCATTCTAATGTCCCTTAAAAATATTCCACAAAAACAAACTCCAGCCAACAGGAGGCATAAGCACAAGGAACAAACAGATTCAACTACAACTGTCCCGAAGGAGTGTTATTCAACAAAACAAGCTCCAGCCGCTAGGTGGAACCAGCACAAAAAAAAATAGAACAGGCGCCCCAGTTCTCGAATGGTCAAGTGTGTATTCAGAGAGGCAAATTCACTCGAAGGCTGCATAAAAAAAATACGCCATGACTTACTCAGTCCGTCAACTTTATAAAAGACATCCTTGTGTAGGCATGAAGATATTTTGCAGTCGTTCTCAGTATCCATTCTCAATCTGTCTGGGAACTTCAGTGTAAAGGCGATCTTCCGTCCATGCAAACGTTTCTTGAAGGAGTCATTCCACAGAACAATCTCCATCCGCTAGAATGAGCCAGCGCAAAAAGAAACAAAAATGGCGCCCAGCTTCCTCAGACAGCCAGAGTAAGTACAATAAGTTAATCCACTCAGCTACATGAAAAACCCCAAATGGCTTACTCACCCATTGTTTTTATAAAAGACAGTGCTTGCTTTGGACACATAAATACCCTGCAACCATCCTTCGTGTCTATTCTCAGTCTGGCCGGAAACATCAGTACAGTAAGAGTTTCTTAAATTCCTTGAACCGATCGTGTTTCTCTCATCGAATTCACAAAGTCCGGGAACAAGAAAATATTGTGATTCTTCCAAGAAAGCTTTCCTTTGCCCCTCGCCTCACATACCACAAGATCTTTATCGGATGATCTCAGAAATTTGGCCAGAATTTATCGGGGCCTGTCTCCATCAGCAGATCTGCGAGCAGGGACTCTGTAAGCTCGCTCGATTTCCAGTTTATGGCCTGTTATGTCGAGCAGACTCGGGAAGAGCTTGTCCAGGAATTTCACCATATCTCTGCCCTCTTTATGCTCAAGAATTCCAACAATTCGAATATTGTTCCTTCTATACCTATTTTCGAGATCTTCCAATTTTTCCAAAATGGATTCCAAACCTGTTTTTGACGCGGGCAGATTAGCAGATAATTCCCTTTCCAATGACTCAAGATAATCGATGCGTCTTTCAACTTCTGCCACTCTTGTGACCAAATCAGAGAATTTTGTTTCCATCGCCATAATCGATCGACGTATTACAGCGAGATCTTCCAAGTCAGCAACAACCTTCATCAGCACCACCGAGATGTTGGACAGTTGATGCTGGATTTCTTCTCCCGACGTGCCGTCCAAATTGAGTCCCCGGCTTGCAGGCCCTCCAGAGGTTTCAGCTTGAACACGTAAGTGTCTTTTAATGTCTCCAGAGTCTGAGGATTTTGACTTCTTTGCCATGTTTACCTCAAAGAGCAAATATGTAACTGGGTATATCAAATCTCACAGAATTAAACATGAAAATAATTAAAAAACTAGCAAAGTGCGCAGAGCCAGTCGCTCACACGTCTGCCCCTTGCATGGCATCATGTGACCTCCTGTGTTGCTTATTCTTAATAATAGTATATTTTTGGATATTGTTGTTTTTTTGTGAATAAAAAAAAGGTACATTTCAAGTCTAACATTCTACTTCAGAACTTTGTTTTGTTGGACAAATAAAACAATTATACACTATATTGCCAAAAGTATTCGCTCATCTGCCTTTAGACGCATATGAAATTAAGTGACATCCCATTCTTAATCCATAGGGTTTAATATGACGTTGGCCCACCCTTTGCAGCTATAACAGCTTCAACTCTTCTGGGAAGGCTTTCCACAAGGTTTAGGAGTGTGTTTATGGGAATTTTTGACCATTCTTCCAGAAGCGCATTTGTGAGGTCAGACCCTGATGTTGGACGAGAAGGCCTGGCTCGCAGTCTTCGCTCTAATTCATCCCAAAGGTGCTCTATCAGGTTGAGGTCAGGACTCTGTGCAGGCCAGTCAAGTTCTTCCACACCAAACTCGCTCATCCATGTCTTTATGGACCTTGCTTTGTGCACTGGTGCGCAGTCATGTTGGAACAGGAAGGGGCCATCCCCAAACTGTTCCCACAAAGTTGGGAGCATGGAATTGTCCAAAATCTCTTGGTATGCTGAAGCATTCAGAGTTCCTTTCACTGGAACTAAGGGGCCAAGCCCAGCTCCTGAAAAACAACCCCACACCATAATCCCCCCTCCACCAAACTTCACAGTTGGCACAATGCAGTCAGACAAGTACCGTTCTCCTGGCAACCGCCAAACCCAGACTCGTCCATCAGATTGCCAGATGGAGAAGCGTGATTCGTCACTCCAGAGAACGCGTCCCCACTGCTCTAGAGTCCAGTGGCGGCGTGCTTTACACCACTGCATCCGACGCTTTGCATTGCACTTGGTGATGTATGGCTTGGATGCAGCTGCTCGGCCATGGAAACCCATTCCATGAAGCTCTCTACGCACTGTTCTTGAGCTAATCTGAAGGCCACATGAACTTTGGAGGTCTGTAGCGATTGACTCTGCAGAAAGTTGGCGACCTCTGCGCACTATGTGCCTCAGCATCCGCTGACCCTGCTCTGTCATTTTACATGGCCTACCACTTCGTGGCTGAGTTGCTGTCATTCCCAATCGCTTCCACTTTGTTATAATACCACTGACAGTTGACTGTGGAATATTTAGTAGCGAGGAAATTTCACGACTGGACTTGTTGCACAGGTGGCATCCTATCACAGTACCACGCTGGAATTCACTGAGCTCCTGAGAGCGGCCCATTCTTTCACAAATGTTTGTAGAAGCAGTCTGCATGCCTAGGTGCTTCATTTTATACACCTGTGGCCATGGAAGTGATTGGAACACCTGAATTCAATTATTTGGATGGGTGAGCGAATACTTTTGGCAATATAGTGTATGTGATCTACATTCGGTTTTTGACCATTAAAAATGTGTAACATTTGCTATACAGTATATTTATGCATGGAGCCACATTGGGAGCCCATATCTCTGGGATTTAACCATACAGTTTTACATTTGAACAAAATCAGAAATTGTTTATTAGGCTATTGTTTTATTGTTTATTTATCTGTTGACAATTGGTAGATTTTGAAACTGATTAATTAACAAAATAAAAAATAAGCAAATAAGGGGCAGTTAATCGGCCTGGCAGATATATATTTGGTCTATCACTAGCACATCACCAGCATACACAGCTCAGTTTAACACATTTTACCATGTTTAAATTCATTTGGCAGAATTACACAGATTTCCCCCAAAATCAGCACAAAAAACATGAAAAAGTCTACAGATTCTGTCTGGGCCTACTAATAACTCAATGCCACCTTTGGGATCCCATCTAGAAGATACCAATCTCTAACACATGACTGCCTCTCAAAGAACACAGCCCCTTGTGTTGTGTAAATCTCAGCATTCAGCAGAGAGAATGCCAAAGCTGCAATATTCCTGATTCCATGAGCAGAAGCAGGACCCCCCTCCTCCTACTGTACTCCACCCATCCATCAAATGCCCCCTCACTGTGAACCTCAGGACCAGCAGAGAGGATCTGCTGTCAGAATGACACATGAGAGCTAGATTGAGTGAGTCCACTGGTTTAAGAAAGTAAGAGTGGGTTAGGGTTACAGACTGCGGTAAATTCAGTGTCAGCAGTGCAGAGAGAAAAACAATTAAATGTGTGATAAATGTCTCAGGAAGGCAGATGGTAGGTTGGACCGTGTGCAAGGTCAAGCTGGTCGAAAGGGGATCTAACCATGTAAAACTAGTGAGTTAGAACCCTTTTTTCACTGTATTTCCAAGCAATGTCTGTAATACAGAGACTGCATCAAATTCTAGTGTAAAACCAGATAGTTCTGATGCTAAATTCTGATTGGATGAGCTGTGTTTGTAGTGGTTTTACTGTACCAGTGACCGCACATTTTATACTTATGTGCCCACAGCCCAGTTGCTGTGTTGCTTTGCAACCGCAAACTTCTACAGTTAGGATAATGAACTGTATTACCAATTATTATTAATAATAAATTTAACTGTTTATTGAACATTGGTGTCTTTTAACATATTGTTTTTGCCACCATATTATAAAAGAATTAGGCCTAAGCCACGCAAATCTGGTTTTTGCACAGCCTCTCATGACTTATTGCTTTAAAAAAACATCCAGATCAGATCTGAAGATAGATCACAAATCTATCAGGTGTGAAAGGTTATTGCACTCTGAATAACGAGTGTTAGAGTCTTTACATTTCTGATGTGAATATAAGGGCACAAAGAGGTTCATTTACAGCTGCTTCCTGTGCATTGTTACGCAACATGCCATCCCTTTTACTCCAGGGAAACCACTCGTATTTCTCACAACATAATCAGACACTGTGAACTTAAAGGAATAGTTCACCCAAAAATACTCTCATCATTCACTCACCCTCATGCCATCCCAGATGTGTATGACTTTATTTCTTCTGCAGAACAAAAATAAGGATTTTTAGAAGAATATCTCAGTTCTGTAGGTTCATTAAATACAAGTGAATGGTGACCAAAACTTTGAAGCTCCAAAAATCATATGAAGGCAGCTTAAAAAGTAATCCATACGACTCCATGTTTTTAATTCATGTCTTCTGAAGCGATTTGATAGATGTGGGTGAGAAACAGATTGATATTTACGTCCTTTTTTTTACTACAAATAGTTTTTATACTGTTTTTTTTCATGCACTTTACAAAAAGTTTTTTATATGTTTTTACCAGCCCCGACCAGTAGATGACGATATGCACGAAGAATGTGAATCATCTACTGCTTCTTTCGGCAGCTCCCTTTAGGGGTCGCCACAGCGGGCCATCTGTGATCGAAGAATGTGAATCATCAAAAAAACAAAATAAGAATGTGTAAGAGAAAGTGAGATTTATAGTAAAAAATGACTTAAATATTGATTTGTTTCTCACTCACACCTGTTATATCAGATATTAGAGGTGGGGGGGGGGAATCGATATGTTATAATATTGCGATATTGTTCCTCACAATATTGAATTGATATTCACATGCCAAAAATCGATATTATTAAAATTTTTTTATTGTACAACAGTCCCTTAGATGGTGCAGTTTTTATGCTTTACTGCTGAGACAGAACGGAACTCCTTTGACGTCACTCACAACACGGAAAAGCTGCTGACAGCATGAACGTTTCGAAGACTATTCAAAATCCGCCTTCCTCTTTCAAATCCAGAGTTTGGCAGCATTTTGGTTTGTCAAAGATCTGGAAAAAATGTTGTTTATGTTGCACGTTAAAGTCCACATTACCAGAAGTGATCGCTCTTTTGGTCATAGTGCATTAGCGCATTTTCCAGTGCTCCGGTACTGTGTGTTATTGTGTGTCGTTGTTACAGTCAAGCTCCAATATGACATTAAAGAAACATAAAAGCACCATTAAAGTAGTCCATATGACTCGTGCATTATATTCAAAGTCTCTTGAAGCCATACAATAGTTTTGTGAATCCCAAAAGGATGCATTTAAGGGAAAAATACAGTCTGCATGTGCAGCGCATTTCAGGGAATGACAGATGCTCTGTTGTTGAGACACACACACAGAGCACACAAAACAAGAAGCAGATTATAAGTACTGTAAACTAGCCTACATTAAAAACTCAAGAAATGTTGCAGTGTTATGCAAAAATAAAAACCAGAGGGTTACAAATTAGAATAATATAGTAATGTTATATCATCTCAAAAATAAATTGAACACAAAAGAGATCCACTAAAGTATCTACAGACTTATTTGAGGGTCAGTATTGTTTATCTTCACAAATAAATGGTTTATGTTCAAATTATTTAAAGCACTTTTATATTGATTCCTATGAATAAGAATGAAAAACAGTGAGTAAAATATGATAAATATCACAATATATCGCAGTATTCACAATACACTAAAAAATAGTTTAAAAATTTTAAAAAGAGAGAGAGAAAAAAAAAAGAATCGTAATTATATTGTATCGTGACCTAGATATTGATATAATATCGTATCGCCAGTTACCTAGTGATTCTCACCCCTAGTAGACATGGATTTAATCTCTAGAGTCGTGTGGATTACTTTAATGCTGCCTTTATTTGCTTTTCGGAGCTTCAAAGTTCTGGTAACCATTCTCATGCATTGTATGGACCTACAGAGCTGAGATATTCTACAAAAACTCTGTGTTCTGCAGAAGATAGAAAGTCATACACATCTAGGATGGCATGAAGGTGAGTAAATGATGAGAGAATTTTCATTTTGGAGTGAGCTATCCCTGTCATTTTGTACAATAAAACACAACACAGAGCATGATTAGCTAGCCATTGACTGATGCTCCCTATCGCAAGACACATAAACAAAGCCTAAATGAATCAATGCTCTTAACCAGAGTGCATCAGTTTCAATAAAATCAAGTAAATGACTCTTTTATTGAGACATTACAATAAGTCCACAGACTGAGAATTGCTGCTAACAGTGAGCTTTTCATCAAAGGCCTGCAGCTGAATAGGACTAGACAAATGATCCTCTGCTTATTTGAGAACAAGGGCACTCTTTTCTGCAGCCTTTAGAGTTTACAAATATGTAGCCATGTTCAAGAGCCAGGATTCCAAGTTTATCAGAGAAGACGACTAACGTAATCAAGAATGCTGTTCAATAGCAAGCAAATGGCCAAAATGCACTATGCTAATGACTGCCCATGTAAGGTTATTGGGCAAAGTTACTTTAAGATAAAAAGGAAATCCCATATAAAAAGTTGCATCTAATTAACTTAATGTAATTATCATAGTCTCAAGAATATAATTACTTATGAATGGATGGCAGGTTGAATACATTTTAGAATACAGAAAAAACAACAACAACTGTAGATCATAGGCCAATATAGCACAATTAGGAGGGAAAATAACACAGTTATTTTACCAGGTAATGCATATTCCCAGAATATACTGATATTAATGGTTTCACTCAAAATGCTGCAAGACACTTCTTTTTTTTTATTAATTTTTTTTTTTTTAACATTTTCTTATTAATCCTTACATTAATAAAGAAAAGCAAAAACATATATACATACAATCAACATTTAAACCCCACAACACTGATGCCTCATGACCTTTTCCAAAAGCACTAATCACCACTCCCAGAGTATCTGCCACTTTAGGGGGGTGTATGCTACTCCCCAAAATAGTACAGAGCAGGTGGCGCAGCTGTAAATACCTAAAAAACTGAGATCTGAGAATCCCAAAATGCTGAACTAAATTATCAACATTTAAAGATCTCAACACTCCACTGTCATATAGGTCACTGAGCATATTAACCTCCCTCACAATCCACTCTGACCAGCAGAAAGGGGACTTATTAATACATAATTTTGGGTTCAGCTATATGCTCTAGGCTACATTTAAATAAATGTCCGAATTAAACACTCTGGACACTTTTGTCCATACCGAGTGCAAATGCGAGATAACAGGGTGTAACTTAACTTCTCCAGTTAGTTTGATAGAAAGGCCTTGCAATGGCGAAATAGGGGCAAGGACTTCCTGTTCAATACAAAACAAGGGAGGGGCTCTCTCAGGTGGAAGCGACCAATGAGCCAAATGTCTGAGATCGAATGCATAGTAATAAAACAAAATCTTGGGTAGGCCTAGCCCATCTTTGACAATCGGCCTATGTAACTTACTGAAATGTAATCTGGGACGTTTACCATTCCAAATAAAGGACTTCGCTATGTTATCAAATTGCTTGACATAAGAGAGAAGTACATCTACAGGGAGAGATTGTAGCAGGTAGTTAAATTTTGGAATACAATTCATTTTAATAACATTAACTTTCCCATTCATAGATAAATGTTATGCCCCTTCTTATTAAGGGTCAAAATTAACCCTAACTAAATCAGACAAATTTGCTGGGAATAAAATGCCCAAATACTTAATGCCCTGAATAATAAAGTATCATCTGCTTAAAACAAAAGCTTATGCGCTACACCTCCCGCCACCACCCCTGGAAAAACCTCCTTTCTTATCGCGGCTGCTAATGGTTCCAGGGAAAGACAGAACAATAATGGGGTAAGAGGGCAACCCTGCCGGGTGCCCCTATCCAGAGTAAAATAATCTGAAATTAATAAATTTGTTTGTACCGCCGCTAACGGGTGTCTATAAAGTAACTTAATCCATCCAATAAATGTAATCCCAAACCTATACATTTCCAAAATCTTAAAAAGATATTCCCATTCTACCATATCAAATGCCTTTTCGGCGTCAAGTGAGATGGCAGCGACCGGAGACTGATCATTTGCCACTGACCACATGATAGTGATGAAACGCCTAATGTTGTCAGAAGAGCTGTGGCCCCGAATAAACCCCACCTGATCTATATGAATAAGAGATGTCATAACTTTACTTAATTGGTTAGTCAGAATTTTTGACAATATTTTAATGTCTAGCTGGATCAGGGAAATTGGATGGTAACTCTTACACTTGCTTGGATCTTTGTCTTTTTTTTATCCCCTTTTCTCCCCAATTTGCCCAATTCAAAATGCCCAATTCCCACTACTTAGTAGGTCCTCGTGGTGGCGCGGTTACTCACCTCAATCCGGGTGGTGGGGGACAAGTCTCAGTTGCCTCTGCTTCTTAGACCGTCAATCTGTGCATCTTATCATGTGGCTCACTGTGCATGACACCGCGGAGACTCACAGCATGTGAAGGCGATCCACGCACAATTTACCACACACCCCATTGAGAGCGAGAACCACTAATCATGACCATGAGGAGGTTACCCCATGTGACTCTACCCTCCCTAGCAACCGGGCCAATTTGGTTGCTTAGGAGACCTGGCTGGAGTCACTCAACACACTCTGGATTCGAACTCGCTACTCCAGGGTTGGTAGTCAGCGTCAATACTCACTGAGCTACCCAGGCCCCAAGATCTTTGTCCTTTTTAAGAATCAGACTGATCCGGGCTTGTGTCATGGTTGGCGGAAGCTTTCCATTCTTTAATGGAATAAGATCTAAAAAAAACTCAGCAGCAATGCCATCTGGCCCCGGAGCCTTGCCTGTTGGCAAGGCCTTAATTACCTCGCCAAGCTCCTCCAAGGTTATCTCAGAATCAAGAGAATTTTTTTGCTCAGTCGTCAGTTTAGGAAGTTCTAAAGGTTCCACAAAATTTCTCATATATTCATCAGTAGACGAAGATGTGGAACTATAGAGATCAAGATAGAATTCTTTAAAAGCATTATTAATATCAATGGCCAAGGTAAAAATTTCACCACCAGCAGATTTCACTAAGGGAATGGTAGAAAAAGACTCTCTCTGCTTTATATATCTAGCCAAAAGCTTCCCTGCTTTGTCCCCCAACTCAAAGTATGACTGTCTTGCCCTGAACAACCAAAACTCCACATTTCCGCGAAAAAATGGTATTATATCTGTATATTCTCTGAGGCCATCAGACGACATTCGGTGCTTCAGCTCTGCCTCGGCACTTTTAATATTCCCTTCCAACTCCACGAGTCCTCGTGCTTTGGATTGTTTGGTGAATGAGGCATACTGTCTGATCTGATCCCTAAGAACCACTTTAAGTGCCTCACAGAGGATACTGAGAACCAGTTGATCTACATATAAACATTGATTTCAGCTTTTAACATTAGTTGGAAATCAGGATTTTGCAAAATGGATATATTAAAGTGCCAACTATATGATTTCTTTTTCTGCATATGTGGCAACACCTCTAAACACACCAGGGCGTGATCTGAGACCAAGATGTTTCCTGCAAGACACTTCTAATTATATCTCAACAATAATTTAGTCAAGACCCAAACCTTATAATGCAGTACCAGACAGTAAAAGGAAATGCAAACCTTAAGAATCTGAAAAGGAACTACAATACATTCCATGTGCAGTTCCTGGTGAAACCATTCTGCTCTAATGATTTAGGCCCTTTCTTCAAGCCACTGTCTTAAAATAACACCTGATAAAACACCAGGCTAAACAAAAGACAACCCACAGGCCCTGCCAGAAACCTTTCCTCTATAATCTCTTATAACTGGACCCCAAAGAAAAACTGCATATTAACTTTAGCTCTTATTTAATTACCCAAATGATTTAGGCTGCATCTCTTGCTTGTCAGTGATTGACTTAGAGAAGCACAGACAAATATTAATCTGACACAGTGTCTGTGCCTTGAAACTTAGAAAGCTCTATACCAAGACAGCATGTTTTGGAATCCTGAGCGCGAGATAGGTCCAAAAATGCTTTCTAGGTAGGCAGCTCACTAGGTTGAGGCACAGCCAATGTATTCGAGTCTATTTATCAGACTATTTAACCATAATGTATGGTTACATTGTTCCATACAGTATTCTAAGGGCCCTTTATCATTCATAATTTATTCATACCAGCACTCTACGGTTACTTTACTCGTGCAAAATGTAACCTTTCCTCCACCTTCCTACTGTAAACAACAATGTGTAATCATATGGCACACAGATGACTTTGCTGCGGAAAAGAAGGCGGAAAAACACGCATGAAATAAGTGCGTGAGTCCCGTTCACTAAATGCATCTTTTGGCATGGAGCTATGGGTTGTAATTGCATACTATACTTACACTGGGTATCCGCCTGCCACGCAATGAATATCAATAATGATACATTTTTATTGACACCATATGTTCATCCGCATTTGCACTAAAGAAAGTAACGTGATGGAATCAGGGCGCATATGTTCCGACTGTAAATGTCAGGTTCCCTGAATAAATCGTGTTAGATTGATACTTACCATGGATGTTCCAGGTACAGCTGCGTCTTTAGTGCGTTTCGTTTTCCAGGCTGCTCTGAAGTAGTCCAAGTGTGCGCATGCGCAATACGATAGCTGGAGTTGGATGGGGGAATCCAATGACGTAACTTAGCAAACACGTGACTGCACACTGCGCATTTTTTTTTAGGGTTCACAACATTTTACAGTGAATAGTTGCTACTTTTTCTGATGTGTCCGATTTATGAGTGTTTTAACGTTTAGAAAGAAAGCTTGCATTTGTTTTATGCATTTGATCAGGCAGAATCCTTGTGAATGAGATTTGAGTACTGTATTTATTTTTCTTTCTGTTGAAACTGAATTGTAAATATGTTATACACAAGGAAACCTTTTTTGATTTCACATAGACTGCAATCTTTCAAATGGAAAAGTAATGCAAAATTCTAAAATTATTTGTATAATTTAAGGCTTTTTAACAATAGAATATAAAACAGTATAATATAAAACAGTATAATATAATATCTTATAAACACTAAAAAAGCATTTCAGCCTATTTTAAGATTTACACATTTACATTTCATAACAAAATTACAACAAACTGAATTGTGTAATCTTTAACAAAATGTAATTAATATCACTTAAAGTTTTATTAATTTAATTTAGTTCACTTAATTCAACTGGATGGAATTTTGTTATATATTGAAATAGTCTAATATATATATATATATATATGTAGTCTATGTAATGTAGGCAACCAGTGTATTCCTTACTGTATTTACGTGAACACACAAAAAAGTGTTTATACTCTCTCTCTCTCTCTCTCAACATTTTTCCAACACACATTCACACCAACTGTCATTCAAGCATGCATGCAATATAACTGGACTCTGGGAAAAAAAGGTAATAATTCAAGCATAGATGTGTGTTTGATAAATGTATTGTAGAAGCATTATGTTTATTGGTGTAATGGCTCGTTAGGCTGTGCTGAGTGCGGCAATCTTTTGAGGTACTTCTACACTGATGAAGTGCAGTTTGTCCATCTTTAGACCTTGTCCCTCTGTTTGCTGCAATCCCAGGTTCAAGTATTTATTAGACTGGTCATACACAGGCCAATGTACTAGGCCAGGTCCATTTGGTGAACTGCAGAAATGAAATAATTATTTGACAGAAGAATTCATTTTTGGAGAACTGGCTCTCCCTCATCAAATCAGTTCTTACACTCTTAAAATAAAGGTTCAAGTTAGAATCAAAAAAGGTTTTACACCCTGATGCCTTTTAATCATTCTTTTTAAGTTCCACAAATAACTTTTTTATGTACTAGTTCTTTGGAATATCCATCTATGTACTGATGATTTAAAGAATCCAGAAACCAATACGCTGATCTAAAGAACCTAAAATATAACATTAGGAACTTTTAGTCTCCAAAGAACCATACAACCAACACAAGTTTTATGATACAGCCAAAAATGGTTCTTGCTAAGAAGATGAGCTGCAAAGAGCCTTATTTTAAGAGTAACATTTTTAAGAGTGTAGACTGGTCTCTCCAGTTGATGTTTTTTTTAAATTTTTTTATTATTATTATTATTACGTTTGTTAATGGGTCAAAATGGACTCTATTTGGAACTGATAAAAGGATCTTTAGTTGCATCCCTTGGATACAGACTGTTGTGCTGCCAGATTATGTGCTCTATAAATCATTTACATTTATGAATATATTTTATACATTATGCTACATTACGTACAGAAACTGAATATAATTCAAGGACTGAAGGATCAGTAAAAGATCCTAGTGCTCTAATGTGCTCACCCATTTCGAATAAAGTTTGCCCAGTATCCCATGACTGTTTTGCACAGTTGGTTTTCTTCCTCACTGAAGGTGCCTGTGGATGATAAAGAGTTAAAGATAAGTAATGCTGCACATCATTTGCATCGTCATATGTGATGATTGTCAATTGGATAATCACATGTTCTCAGTTGAAATCTCGCAAGACATGAGCACTTCAATCCACTTCAAATACTATAGTTTAAACCAAAAATTATTTACCCACTTGCTTGTTGTTTCAAACCCGTAAGACTTTCTTTTTTAGTGAAACACAAAAGGAGATGTTATGCAGAATGTTAGTGACTGACAACCTCACTGTATTATAAAGAGCTGTGTCAACGTTCTTCAAAATTTCTCCTTATGTGTTCCAGAGAAAAGAAAGTCATACAGGTTAGGAAAGACAGGGTATGTAAATGATGATTTTTAGGTAAACTATTTCTTTAACTGTCTAGAATAATTCTCCTGTACCAAATGATTGTTTTGTCAGTGTTTAGAAATACATTCTCAGATCTGCATACCTATGATTTTGATATGGCCGTTCCAAAAGCAGGCCCCAAACACATAACCAACATCATCTGCATGGTCAGCCTTTACAAAGCTGGGTCTGAGATCTTTAAATATACTTGGCCTATGCTGGAACTCATACATATACACAGGCACTCCAGCATCTGTGAAATTATAACATTGGGTAATGGAAAATTATAAAGCCAACCAACAATAAAACTCACAAATTCAGACTATAAGTGAAGAGAACTTTGCAAACAACCTCTGTGGTAAGCTGCAGTTTTAATAATGGGGAACACCATAAAAAGATCTCCCAGCATCTCAGTAAATGCGTTACGAATGTCCTCTGGAGTTTTAGCATCTTCTAAGTATTTATCTGCTATGACTTCATTGGCTCCCGAAGACTAGAATTAACGTAAACACCCGGTTAATTACACACAGACATCAGGACAACAGCTTGAATTTTACTTCAAATGAATTTCCTTACTTGATTTTATATGCTATGTCCACTAGATGTAGACAAATACTAACATATTTTCCCAACTGCACTGAGTCTAAAATAAATAAGTGTTTTCAAAGCTTCTACGCATATTTCAGTCAGAATTAATCTAAAACAATGTGAAAAGAAAGTCTGAAAATTGACATTTACTCCATTTATATTTAACATGCTCAGCACTGCTATCACTGATTGTCTGTTCATCCCTTTTTCCCATCCTGGAGAGGCAAAGGCCTGAAACACAAATTAGCACATTTTACAGGGCATAGAAATCCAAGAATGTAACATGAATGTTCCATAGGTTACAGATTTTATGTGACTTACCTGAGTGAGTATCCATCCAAATTCATGGTTTGTCATACCCAGAAGAACTGGAACTTTGTGAAAGTCTTTGCTCTTCAGCACTTCCTCTGCTGTATCTTTAAGAAATTCCCCATCAACTGTTGCTCCAAAGTAGATCTTTTGCTGAAGAAATCATTCAGTCAAAGAAATTGATTATTTTTGTTTACAAAAATATCATCAACAGATCTTTGGATTGTTTATATTAACTACAGAAGAGCATCTAATTTCATCCACAAATGATCTGCTCCTATACCTTAACAGATGCATTAATGAGCTGTTCCTGAGTCAGTTCTTTCATGCATTTGACCAGCACTTCAGTAGAGCTGAAGTCACACTCAGTAAAATTTGCCACCATCTGGTCAAACATAATACAAAATAATGATACATCAGATAATTTAATTACGCCAATTATGCATATTCAACATTGATTGATGTTAAACGATGCAATAGTCACTTGATAAAATGCACACTTCTTGAAGTTCAAAAGAGTATACAGTGTAGTTTTACAATAAAGTTTGTTTTATTTGGTCTAAATACCTTGGCATACACCAGAGGTTCTTTGGTGGAGAAACTTGCCACAGTTGCAACCCCACTCTGAAAGATGGCCCGGTGAAACAAACCCTTGGCCATTTGTGACAATGTCTAGCAGAGTATAAGATTTCATAGCATAAGAATATCATTTAATTCCACCTAATCAGATTAATAAATGCATAAGATCGTATGTTGTATAAATATTTGAGTTTCAGCAGTTCACTTATAATTACACTACAGTAGATTATAAGCTATTTCTGACTGGGACTGACCAGCAAAGAGGCACTGATTCCACCTGCAGACTCCCCAGCTATGGTGACAGATTGAGGGTCTCCTCCAAAACCCTCAATGTTTTGCTGTACCCATTGTAAAGCTGCAATCTGGTCCAGGAAGCCCCAGTTTCCCTGGGCATGCTTATCTCCAGTGCTAAAATCAGAAACACTAGTTAAAGCAAAAGAAGTGTCTTCAGTAAATTACAAATCTGATGGGTGAAATTGCACATAATTGCACATAATTGTCTTTCTGCACCATAAATGAATACCTGAAGTATCCTAAGATTCCAAGTCGGTATTGTATAACAACCACAACTATGTTCTCATAAGCCGCCAATGGGGATCCATCAAACATGCAAGCTCCACCTATGATTAGGCCACCTCCATGAATCCAAACCATGACCTGTTAGATTGCAAAGATTTCTAAATGGTTTTGTCAGAAGGAGTTGGGGATTAAATAAATCAACTATAATAGATTATCTCCTAAAAGTATAGAATAAATAATTTACAAGAAAATTATCATTTGGTTTAAGTAATTTCTTGAATTTGCATGTCAAAGTGTAGAGTATCAAAGAGGCAGGGAGAGTAGCCATTATTATATACTCACTGGAAGATTTTCTGATTCTGATCTTTGAGAAGGGGTGTAAACATTTAGATACAAACAGTCTTCTGAGACACCAGTGGCAGTTAAATCCAAAGACAGGGCTTTTGATATGAAAACCACAGTGTCTGGGTCTTGAATGCACCTATACGCCACAAGAAAAGGTGTATTCATTAATAGGTTAAAATAAGACAGATTTCTTGTGAACATGCAATCATTGAACCCAAAGTGTTATAGGGACCTGACCAAACCTGACTATAGAAATGGTGATCTTGAGTACTAGAGTGTATATAGGGTAAACATATAGGATATTCATATAGTAATGTTTCTTCAGCTTAGTGTAATTTCATGTCCCAGGAGATGATTTTTATTAAAACGAGATGTCAGCTTGTTATATGAAGATCTCATTAAAACTGAATAGAAAAGGCCTTCATAATTTATTTTTGGTACTTTTCAAATGCCTTGTTTGTATAGATTTGGTTGTTTTAGTCTAGTCCAAGACCCATACTTTCCATATAAAACTATGAAAATCCTTTACAAAAATAAAAATTATCGCAAAAGTGTCAGTGAATACCATGCTTGAGATGAAATATGACACGTGATGTTTGAAGAAAACAAAGAAGCAGAGTTTGTCGTCATTTCCAATCAAGCCAATTTTGCCAAATTGAGCAAAAAGTGTGAAAATATTATTTGTGTGAATTTAGAAAACATAAAATGTTAGCTATTAAATTAGTCTTAGAAAAACAAAGGAGTGTGCCTTTAAAAAAAAAAAAAAAAGTACACTTCTTGTTCCGCTTCTGTCACTCACTCGAAGTTGTGTCGATGTAGTGACACTAGGGGTCGATCTTGAGAGCCCGAGACACCTTCAGATCTTTGAGAAAAGGCCAATGAGAATTGGCGAGTAGAATTTGCATGCCACTCCCCCCGACATACGGGTATAAAAGGGAGGCTGGAATGCAGATTCATTCAGATTTTTTCTTCGGAGCCGAGTGGTTGTATTTCAGCAAGCTAAATACTACTAATGATCCATTCACCTCTTCAGAAATGTGTGCTGTTGGATATACATTCCAGCGGCTTTCTCTCCACTCTGCACTCCACTGCAGACTATGCCCCTGGGCGCTTTGAAAGTGCTTTAAAAGAGTTTATTTCCTCTAGAGGGTATATTTCCTCTATTAGAGCAGGCACAGTGACGTTGAACGTTTTTTTAAGATGCGTCTTTTTAAAGATGCCCTTCCGTCTCTGTGCAGTTCCTGGATGCGGTCGTTACCTCTCTGCCTCTGACGGTCACGATCACTGCCTCACGTGCCTGGGCCAAAATCATGTTGAGGAAGCATTCGTGGATGGTTCATGTTCTCATTGTGAGAACATGACCATGGCAACGTTGCAGTCGCGGCTTTCCTTCTTTCGAGGGAAAGACACTTCAGTTGTCCCCCCCTCTGGTCCTTCTACCTATGGTTACGAGGCCGCCCTGGTTGATGCTGAAGACGATTCGGGGGCTTCAATGGGTACGTTTCTGTCGGGTAAACCCCCACGGACCGCCCACTCCCCGGTACGCTCGTTTGCAACCATCCAGTTCTAGGATGAGACAGGCAGCTCGCCTCAGTGCCAGCCTAATGTCTCTGTCGGAGCTCATGAGCCGGATGAGATGTCGATCGCTGCATCGGAGAGTGCCTTGGTGATGTCGGACGCCGAGGACTTGACATCGGGTGGAGGGTTCCACTCAAGCCCACAACCAAAGGCGGCAGCCTGGTCTGAGGCCGACGCGGAGCTGACCGCCATGCTTGCCCGGGCGGCCGCGAGTGTTGGGCTTGAGTGGAACCCTCCAAACGCCCCTGAGCACTCGCGGTTTGACGACTGGTTTCTGGGTTCGGCGCGCCACTTGCGGCCACACCCCCTCCAGTCCCCTTCTTCCCGGAAGTGCACGACGAGCTGACGCAATCGTGGAGGGCACCTTACGCTGCCCGAGGGTTATGCTGTGATACCCCAGGTGGATAAGGTGATCGCGGCACACCTGTACACGCTGAGCGCCACCACCTGGCGGAGTCGCCTGGCACTCCCTTCCCAAGCCTGTAGGACGACGACCACGCCCAGACCTCTGGAATCTCCATGTCTGGTACCTGGATGGGACGCGAAAGACCTAACTTGTCTACCGCCCGCAGTGGTTAACACGATCACTCAGGCCAGAGCTCCTTCTACAAGGCAGCTGTATTCCCTGAAGTGGCGTATCTTCACTAAGTGGTGTTCTTCCCATAGTGAAGACCCCCAGAGGTGCACAGTCGGGTCAGTGCTTTCCTTCCTGCAAGAGAAGTTGGATGGGTGGCTGTCCCCCTCCACTCTCAAGGTCTATGTAGCTGCTATAGCAGCACACCACAATGCTGTTGAAGGTAAGTCGCTCGGTAAGCACGACCTGATCATCAGGTTCCTGAGAGGCACCAGGAGGTTTAACCCTCCTAGGCCGTGCCTCTTTCCCTCATGGGACCTCTCCGTGGTCCTTTTAGGCCTACGGAGAGCCCCGTTTGAGCCCCTAGAGTCAGTCGAGTTAAAGGCTGTCTCATTGAAGACTGCCCTCCTGACTGCGCTCACTTCCATCAAAAGGGTCGGGGACCTGCAAGAGTTCTCTGTCAGCGAAGAGTGCCTAGAGTTCGGTCCGGATGACTCTCACGTGATCCTGAGACCCCGACTGGGTTATGTGCCCAAGGTTCCCACGACCTCTTTAGGGATCAGGTGGTGAGCCTGCAAGCGCTGCCCCCGGAGGAGGCAGACCCAGCCTTATCGTTGCTGTGTCTGGTGCGTGCTTTGCGGATATACTTGGATTGCACGCAGAGCTTTAGACGCTCTGAACAGCTCTTTGTCTGCTTCGGCGGACAGCAGAAAGGGAATGCTGTCTCCAAACAGAGGCTTGCCCACTGGATCGTGGACGCCATCGCTTTGGCCTACCAGACTCAGTCTGTGCCCGCCCCCTTGAGGGTTCGAGCACACTCCACAAGGAGTGTGGCATCGTCGTGGGCACTGGCCAATGGCACCTCTCTAGCAGACATCTGTAGAGCAGTGGGCTGGGCAACAACCAATACCTTCGCGAGATTTTACAATCTCCGGGTTGAGCACGTTTCATCCCGTATTCTTTCAGGTACGAACAGGTAAGTTTCGTTACGCAGGGCAACTGGCCGGGTGTACCGCTTGTGTATAGTGCCTTTCCCCTCCACGAGGTGAAGCCATGCGTTCTTCTCTCCCATGCGTGTTCACGACCTGTGAACCCTGGATGTCCTTCCTCCTAGCCTTCTGGCTCACGAATTCAGCGGAGGAATTTGTAGTCAGACCCAGTACCTGTGCTAACGTGCCCTGTACTGGGGTAAGTGCTCCACAGGTCTCGGTTACCCCGGTAACCTCCTGTGATGTATCTTCCGCGGTATGGTCTCCCTTTTTTGGTAGACCTGTGTCTCTCTTGGCAGAGCCCTCTCTGCCCCGGTTGCTGCGTTTGTAGAGCTCCTCCCCTATGAAGGGCACGACCTACCGCCGCGCCTCTTCCATGTGTGGCCTTAGGCCCATATGACGTATTCCCCACTTTTTTACCCTCCCTTTCAGGGCAGGTTGTGGCCTCCGCAGGGTCTTTTTCCCCCTGAAAGGATAGGAACGGAAAAGAATGCCTTCCCTGGTGCATTTTATGAGCATTTAAAGGCCCCAGCCGAATCAAATTTTCTGTGGAGAGAAAAACTTAGAGAGAAAAATTCCCATACTTCCATACTAGATACATCTCCTTCAAGGTTGTTGGGAATTACATGACGTTTTGTGGCATCTGGGGAGGCTACGTGCAGTCCGAGTGCATCTGTTCCTACGCTCACAGTAGCTTGCCTACACCTGCATCGGCAGTTCACGTAACACAGTTCAGCCATTGTGGCGTTTCGTATAGGGACCCCTAGTGTCACTACATCGACACAACGTCGAGTGAATGACAGAAGGGGAATGTCTCGGTTACTGTCGTAACCTCCGTTCCCTGATGGAGGGAACGAGACATTGTGTTCCTCTTGCCACAGGCTGATCTACACCGCTGTAATGGCTGGGACCTTGTCTCGGCTCCTCAGTGCAAAAACCTGAATGAATCCGCATTCCAGCCTCCCTTTTATACCCATATGTCAGGGGGAGTGCCATGCAAATTCTACTCGCCAATTCTCAGTGGCCTTTTCTCAAAGATCTGAAGGTGTCTCGGTCTCTCAAGATCAAGCCCTAGTGTCACTACATCGACACAACGTCTCATTCCCTCCATCAGGGAACGGAGGTTACGACAGTAACCGAGACGTTTCCATCACAGTCAATGACATCACAGAATTCTATTAAATACAATAAGAATTTGAGATGTGGTGAAAAGGACACTGTGGTGGGAATTTTCATGACTTTCATGGAAAAAATGGCAAAAATGACAAATCTTCTTTGGTGCATTTACTATCTACCGTACATACACTATTAGACATTGTTAGAAGACAAACAAAAAAGAAGTATTGACAGTGTGAACAAAGTTATAATGAGATTTTACTGTATAAAAGTCCACAGTGCTAAAAGTGCCCAAAATTAAAGCTACTTGACTATATTGCCATACTCACATGACAGGCTGTTGGGTGGCATTTCTTATGCCCTCCCATCCCTCTATGGGATTGGGTGCAGCTAGACGGAGAGGGCCAATGGGTGGCTGGGCAAAAGGGATCCCCAAGTATTCCTCCACCACCTTGTCTGAGCCTTTAACTTTTATATATTGCCCACGGACACTGCCATGCTTCAGAACAACCACAGGTCCAGAGTCTACGAGAAATAAGAGAAAAATGACTTAAAAACATGCACTTTCATGCAGAAACAGACATATGACAGCATTATATAATGGAATTTATAAATATACTGCACATAACAGTCAAAAGAGGGCTACATGTCAATTGATCACAAATCACCTATTGCATTCTTATTGTATTGCTCATTCTGAAAAACTGTAAAACAAAACAATCAAACCCCTCGACTCCAAAAATGAACAAAATAGCATTATAACCATTAAGTAAAAGAGCCTTGTAAAAAGAACAAATACTTGCCTGTCTGTGTGGGGGCTGTCCAAACCAGGGCCAGCACCAAGCAAAGGCAGAGCAAAACTCCTTTTATCATAGCTGTTCTTCAGGAAAAGGCTCATATAGACTGAATTCTAAAGCAAAATTCTAACGCAATAAAACCTCACAAAATCAATCACACAGGCTCACTTACAAAGCATTGCCCTTTAGTCTGACCCTACACTGCCCCAAAAAGCAAACCAGTTGTTATCTGTGTACACAGTCCAATCCCTATAGAGAGAAGAGCAAAATCCATACTGAAAGGGAGTATTTTGAAACACTGAACTCATTCTGTTTTTATTCTGTTAACCACTCGTTATATATTCTTAAAAGCCCGAGACCATTTTTCGAATTTAATTACTTTTTTTAAATTACAAATTATATCATCAGCAAAACAGTTAGAGTGTAACATTGAATTGAAAATGTATTTTCAATTGAAATTTCAGAATTTTTAAGTAACCTATTTGTTGCTTCAAGTGCCTTGTGTGCTTCAATGAAAGCAAATAAATCTCACCTTCTGTAAGGTGTTCATATGGTAAATCTGCTTGATTATTTTCTCAGAAAAACTGCAGAATCTTGAATATTTCTTATTCCTTCATATCATAATATTTATTTTTATTATTATTCAAAATCCTAAAATTTTCTTTTTATTTCAAGCTTTTAATTAGATTTTGAAACCCAGATTTTCAATGTGGTTCCAGCCATTTGAACCTCAACATGTTAAGATAAAAAATGACTGTGATAGAGTTTATAATATATTCCAACAAATATATAGCACTTTTGTTGCAAAATTGTGCAGAGCTTTACGTTAGTTTTATTGTATATTTGTGGTCTGCGATGTCATTTTTAATAGCATCTTTGTAAACAATGTGATAGATTGAAGAGGACTAAAGATACTGTTATCAAGAATATACGAATACAGTGAATCAAACATGAAAATATCATTACGCCATCTAAAATCATAAACTTTATAGATGTTGAGACCTCTAATTATTTTCTGAATGATTCAAAGTAAGTTCACCAATTCTAAATTGGGGTTCGGCTCCTCTAACCCAAATAAAATGATATTTGATCCTCAGTGTTTCTGTATAATTAACACAAATTTAACAAGGCGTCACAGTAAATTCTTCTCAAAACTGAACCCCCCCCCACAATGCTGCTTATATACAGTAAGAGTGTCTTAGGGGCTCAGATTCTTTACAGGTAGGTTAATATTTCATGCTCTTTCACTATTGGCAGTTTTATTGAACAGAGTGCTGGCAAGAAAAGCTTGAAGATTACAAGGCAGAGTTAAAAGCTGTATCCAATGAATGAACCCACTTCGCAGCCATTCTCTTTAAGAACTTGTTTAACAAGATCTAGGTTGCTAATACAAAGGTTGCAAATTCAATGTCAAGAGGGAGTAGCCTAGAAACAGCGGTGGTATTAACATCCCAGTCTTTTCTTTTTCCCCATCATGAAATTCAAAATTATGAGGAAAAATGTGGCTATTGCTTTTGTCTTTCAAATGCCACTTCATTTCCAATGAATAAGTAGAATAAATGCTGTCAGTTTACTTACATATGAACTTAATTTTAGTTTTTACATCACACTTTATTACATAAATTGACTTATCCTACCCAAGCCTCACATAAACAATCTTCACTCTAATAATTATATTATCAATTTATAATAATAATGATAATAATAATAACAATATTGATGTCATAAATTGCTGTAAATATTATTTAGTCACAATTCTTTCCACCACTCTTTTTTTTTCTATCTAAGTATATTTGACCCTTATACAGTTCCACCTTTCGTGAAAATAATAAACTTTTAATTTTTTTAATTTAAAGCCATGGCTCATGTTTCCGCTAATCTACACTGTTTCAGTCCAATTATTTCATTTTTTTTTATCAAATCAAATTATGTCTGTAATTTTTAATTAGGTGTGCAGATTCCTTTTTGTTTCTTATATATTAATTACTATTTACTCTTTGTATTTTATTTATTTATTTATTTATTTGGCGCAGCACAAATTTATTTCTGTTTTTGTGTTATCAGGGTGGCTATCATTGTTGAGGGGCTTTACAGTGAATCTACTGGATGTGGTCATTCTGCATACAGTCAACATGAACAGTCTAGGCTTGTTTTGGTACTGACTCCTAGAATGACTACAAAATCTAATCTGAGGTGACAACGTCCTAAAATGTTTTTCAATATAAGCATGATCAGCATCCAAAAGGCAAAATATTACAAACCATGGACTTTCTCCTGCAAATGTTTTCCTGTAAAAACTGGATAACCTTCTATAAATGCAGCGTACACTATAGAGTAAACATGCATTTTGGGAACAGGTGTTTTACTGATGGCTGTTAATTTCATGTAGGCCATGTTTATTGTTTTATTAAAGTATTTCATTATTTATTGTCAGTATTAGTGCATCACTTTTTTCGCTTTAATTCTTGATTTTATTCATTCATCATGACAGGATGAACACTGTTCCTCCACCATCAAGAATAGCTAGATCAAACATTCAGATAAAGCAACCACAAGAGTTTGCTATGAACCTTCTATGACTATGAATGTTGACAAAATCATGTGGACACAACACTAAGTGTAGAGCACCATTTTTGCTGATATTTGCGGTTGCTCCACCACAACCTGTTTACTTGCTGCTGTATTGGACATGGTCGATTTACTTGACTCATATTCAATTTTTGTGGTCTGAGAGGAATGTCACTATTAAGTCATCTCATTATAACCATGCCGGCCTCTTTTGTGAGTGATTTTATTTGTCACTAGATGGAAGTAGTGAGTTTTTTTAGAAAGGTCACAGACCCAGCACTTTTATACCACAGAAGAGTTACCGTGGCACTATTCTCTCGCCATTGTTTGGTAATCATTACACTTTGACTAATAGCTGTAATTATATGACTTCTGCATTTCAGAAAAACACCACCTACCAGTTTCCATGACAATTTACACATAAACACATACACAGACATTTCAATGTTGAAATGAATAAATAATAAAACATAATAAAAAAATCAAATAAATTAATGTAATTAAATATATTTATTTAAATAAATATAAATATTTTTTAATTAATAACACTCTAGAGTAGAGTAACTTTTATTTATCCTGGTTAATAAGGGTGTAAAATTGATACATTACAATTTGCACATACAATGTGCAGAAATATATACAGTAGGCTATACAAGATGAAACACTACATTTACTAATTATATAACTACTAACGTAATTTACTTGTATTATTATTATTATTATTATTAACAATAATAATCATTATTAATAACAATAATAATAATTATTATTATCACTATTATGTTATTATTATTATTATTATTATTATTATTAAAACTGCATAAATATTTATATTATATTCAATTGAGACCTTATAGAATTTCCCGTTTATGCCCATCACAGAGAAAATTATTGGACATGCAAACCAGGTATAAATTTCATGCCTTGCATAATTGGAAATGTGACGTCAGGAGGGATCTCGGAGCTTGTTGAGAGCGCGGGCGCAATGAGGAGCGTGCGGCATGGCATCATACGCAAGGGGCGTGACGGAGGCGTGTCATAACATATCAGCGCCGCTGTTTCATGTGTCGATCGAGCTCTGTTGATAACTGCCGTGTGTCTCTGTGCTTCAACGGAGTAGACTTAAACAAATCATTAAAAGCTAAATATTTCGTTTTCTTCAACAGCATATGCGCTGTCAGGTTTAGGCCGACAGTGTTTATGAGACACGTGCACATTGTGGCAAACGGAGAGGATAGATCGCTCATCTGGGAAGACAACGAAAAGTACTTAAAAGGCTCACTCGGCCACGGGTAGCTCAACCCTGAACATCAAAGTACAGGTCATGCGGGTGTGTTCGGACAGGAAGAGAACTGTGATCCAGTGCTGCTGCTAGTCGCCCCGGTGGACTGATCGCTTTTGCCGCGAGCTGAGCAGGAACGACGGAATAATTATGTCCCGAAGAAAACAGAGCAAACCCCGCCAGATCAAGCGTAAGTGTTTAAAGTTTCACTGGTCACAGTGCTGTTGTAATGAATGGTGACACCTTGTAAAAAGTTCGTGACATTATTCATAAGACAGGATATAAGTGTCGTTTAAACGCAGTGTAATTATGCCATTGAACGATTTCGTAGAAATGACGCGTTGTGTGAGTGCGCACAGTTAAAACAATCCTTGCATTTTATCCGTTTTTTTATTTTGTATTATTAATATTATCATTAGGCAGTTCCGAGTAGAAGATTAAGTATGGTTATACTTTTTTACATTTTGTTACAGTTGCCATAGTAACAAGTAGCTTTTAGAACGCGCAGTTAATTTAAACAGTTACAATGTAATGGCACGCGAGACACATTTAAGCACCACTGTCTCAAACTTGCGCGCTTCCTTTTTCTAATTCAATGGCGATAGTTGTGTATGATAAACGAGCTGTTCAAACTGCTTTTATTGAGTTTTTCTTTTTATTTGTAAAAAAGTGTTTTCGCCTGCTCCATAAGCTAACTGAGGTGTAACCGTGGCTTCCTGTTTAATACTGTTGTGGAAACGTCACTGTTCTCTGAAAAGACGATATGAGTTCAGATAAACAGCGATCCGATCCCAGTCGAGATAAGGATTAAAATTGGATCTTTTATTTGTTTTCTGTCAGTGGCTGCACCGAGGCTGGTGTTGCATTTTCCTCCGGCTTTTCAGTTCTCTTTCCAGAGATGGAGCGTCAGATAGCGCGCCCAGCTGATCTCTCCGAAAGATAGTGGATTACAATTGGATCTTTATAATCTCTAGAATGTTCAGGCACCTCTCAAAGCAGACCTTATGCATCCATATATTAGTTTGACTTAAAAATGACATTTCTACTGACTACATGCACGCCCTACTAGACGTTTTAACATTCTGTTGTAGTTCAAATTAATTAAAATACAAAACATTTACCCCCCATCTCTCTCTCTCTCTCTCTCTCTCTCTCTCTCTCTCTCTCTCTCTCTCTCTCAAAAGAACCAACAGTGCTGAAAAGTCGTTTTGCTCTGGTGCCAGGCGCTGTTTCAGTTCTTCATCCAGAAGAGATGCTTTGAGCCGATAAGCGCAGTAGCAATATCTTGGAGGTTGAGTTTGAAAGGGCTGCTCAAAAAAATAAATATTAATGCGTTTCGAAGGCAGAAAGCGACTCTTGAATAGAAAGGAGAAATGATAAGGCAGTATTAGCATATACCACTGAGTGTAAAAGGGCCCTATCAAGGTTTTAAGTGACTGCAGAGTTATATGAGCACATTGGGCAGTAATGCCCGAGATCTGATGACCCATGAAGTCGTCTTCTTAATTGAGATATTTAAGGCTTATCTGTTATCAATCTCTTGTTTCTGTAGCGCTCCTCATTTTCTCACCCAGTGTCAGCTGTTGATGGGAGAACCAGCATTACTACTTCAGGCCCACGTGTTGTCAAATCATCCGGACACACTGCATTCATAGCTGATGTTTTGAACAGTCCAGAATAAACATTTCTTATCTTTCCTTAAAATTTTGAACCCTGTGAAGATGTCATATCTGGTGGCTTTTGAAGCACACGTTGTTACAACTTCAGAGTTTCATACAATACGTCACCTGGCATTGATGCCCCATTAGACTAATGAAGATGGTGGAAAAGAATCTTAGATTCAGCACTAGTTAAAGCCTCTGCTTACACCAACATGTAAAACAGTGGAGGTCCCTAGAGGTGCTCTCAGATGTTTGCGTAGGAATGTTAACTCACTCTCTTATCTCTTGCATATGTAAACGTCCAGACAACTGTGTATAATATGGGTGTGCTTGTATTGTTTTGCTACACTCTTACTGGAAGGATTACAGTCCTGGCCCCTCTAAAAGAAGGATCCGGTATCATGGAAGTCTGTGTTGGGAGGAAATATTTTTTTTGTCTTTTGTGCGTCACTCTCCCAATGGTGAAGATCTCTCTGATAGATTATCCATCCCTCCCTGATGTAGAGATTAGCTCATGGCCTAGTGAGGCCACATCCCAGAGCTTAAATTTTGGCGGTTGAGATGGGAGACAAGATAGGTGAGAGGTAGTGATCGCTCTGCAGATAGTGCCAGCATTAGGGGTGGGGTTTGGGGGGAGAGATTGGGATTATAATTACATTTGGCAGAAGCATTCCCATCTTTGTCATGTTTGTGTCATTGTTGTTTGGGACTGGCTGGGTGTATCTCTAGATAAGTTTAAAAGAGAGAGAGAGAAAAGCAGATAAGGGATAGCAGGGCTGATAAGGGCTAGGGAAGAGAGGCAAAGGAATACAGAAATGGTAGATGGATGTATTCTGCGTTTTAAAAGCAGCAGCCTCAGTGAGATAGTGGAGGCTGATAAGGCAGCCGTTGAGATGATTGGTAGATAACAAGAGAAGAGATCTCCGAGATAACGGTAGCTCTGCTGCGAGTGACATCATTCAAACTACTCAGAGGTCAGCGTGAATTATTCACGAGGTCCCAAAATTTGGCGAAAGCAGCCCTTGGATGTTTGAGAAGCAGGGGCCACTGCGCTCCAGACAATGCACTTGTTTGAGTTACCACCTCCTGTACCTTGGGGCTGCACTTTTGAAAGTGTGGATAACTGATGGGATCTCTTCCTGTTTTTGTTGAAACTGTTCTCAGAGGTTTGCTGCTGTCAGGTTCAGCTTCTCAGGGTCATTTGACCTGAGGGATAGTTTAATACTCAGCCAAAAGTATTGCACAGAATGAAAAGAATTAGAGATCACAGGCTTGCTCACACATATTTTCACACGTTTGCACAAACACACTCACACCATTGCGTCTTGGTGGTTTTCGCTTGTGTGTTTTTCCTCTTTGTTCTGCATTTAGCTCGATGTGAACTTCTGATAAAGCCTGGGGCCTGATCTCCGGTACAGATAGAGATTGCCAAGTGTGATAAGAGTTGTTATCAGTACAGAGCAGGCAGGAGCTGAGGCTTTGCTGCAATAACAAAGCTACACGAAAGAACAGCAGGGCCCTGGACCCTGGCAATCAGTTCCAGCCCTAATGTGATTAATGTTGTTGTATAATTAGATGATAGGTGTGAATGCATTTTTTTCCTCTTATTCCCCCCGGCTCCCTTTTCCCACCCTTGTTTTTCTTCTAACAACCATTGTAGTTGATTAATTTAATTAAAACTAATTCCTCATATTACTCACTGTAGATCTTGCGTTAGATAGCTTTGAGATGCAAGGTTTTTTTGTTCCTTGATGATAATCTGTGGAGTGCATTTTGGTAAAAAACAGTGGAAATAAAGCATTCAGCTCTTTGCCTTTCGAAAGGAAACAAGAATGTCACGTCAGCAGTATGGCTGAAATGTTGATTTGCAGTGAGATATTAGATACTGAGTGATAGTGCGTGCACTGAACACTGTGAGAAAATTATTACGTTTTTTTTATAACCTATTGCAAAGCCAAGGACGGCTTTTGTAAATTTGATAAAAAATGAGAATTTTTCTAGGATCTGATCATTTTTAAAGGAAGGTTGTTAAGGCCTTCAAAATAGAGTCTTTCCTAATTTTAATAATTATTTAATTATGATTTATAATTGTGCTTATACATAAGAATAAAAAATGAGAAGTCAAAATTTTAAATAATTTTTGCAGAATTTGACAGGTAGTCATCCACCATCTCTGAGATTTTTATATTGTTGTATAAGAGGTGATGAGGTGTAAGTTTTTATCTGACCTACACTGTTTGTGAAAGCATTGAATAGACAAGTGTATGATGATCTGATATTATTAAACAAGAACTTGTAATTAATATGTTGTGGTTAATAACTCTCAATAACTCAACAGGATAGACTCTGCTCTGATGGCACTGTATGGTTTATGTATAGCCAACAGACATCTCATAATCTGTTGATGTAAGGATTTTTATATCTTTTTGTTTTGTTGCTTTCTGCAGTCAATCTCTGACAATCAATTTGCTGAAACAAGTTTTAGTTTTATTCTAAAATTTAAAACCTGTTTAGGTGTACACCTTGTCCAGTTATTTCTTTCTTATTAAAAGTTGAAGTGCTGGTTGAAGGGCCGATTGGTTGTTCAGTCAGAAAGCTCTCCAGATTGGATGAGACAGCTTGGGCTGTGTGAGCTGGAAATGATGTCATAAAGCTGTAACGGTGGATTAGAATTACTGTGTAGGAAGAGCCTGCTTGTTGCTAGGGTTAACGGAAAAACTTTTAGCTGTTTTGATGAATTATTGCTCTTTCCTAATGTTTGCGCAAAGGGAAGTCAGAGTGACTAATGATGACTGAACCCTCATTGACCCATTAGCACTTCTAAATCCTCACTTCCTTTGTTATGTAGGGCCATAAAAAGCTTGAGTGACAAACAGACTACATTAATAAAGTTTTATCTAAGATGAATATGAAAAGCAGAGACAAATATATTCAGTGTAGAAATTGCTTTTTGCTTTTTAAAAATGTACTTATAGCGGGGGGTGATTAAACCACATCATAAACCCCTATTTTAATTTGTAAACAAAAGTATAACTAGATGTTTATATTTTCTATAGAACATGTGAGTGATGTTGTGGGTGGTTGCCAGGGCGTTGCTATGATGTTAAGGTGTTCTGATTAGATTTTACAATGTTGCTTTGTGATTGCTAACTTGCTAGGGTATTCTGGTTATTTGCTAGGGAGTTGCTAAGTGGTTGCTAGGTTATTCGGGATGGCCCTAGATATGGCTTGGGTCCCAACTTTAATGCAAGTCTATGGGATTTGTTTTACCCCATTCATCATCTGCCAGGCAAATTTAATTTGATTAGTTTTGTTAAAATCACACTAGTTTGAGCTCAGCCAACAAATTCAGCCAAAATTCTTTTGAGTCAGATTAAAAGGTGATGCCACTGATCAAGGAGTAAATCATCATGATCTTTTGTCATCGCAGTTCTGCATCGCTTGTGCAACTATCAAGCAAACCACAATTTATTTTAAAGTTCATCTGTTGTGTGTATGTAAATCACTTTTGAGTATGATTTCACCTTGAACTGCTGTCTGGGTTTATCTGTTCCAAACGTCTGTATGTTCAAATCTCACATCACTTCCACAGAAGTTGTGAGACACTCTTTCACCCCTACCAACCACATCCCTGCCAATTGTTGACTGGCAGACACTCTTAAATGCAGCTGTATGTGATTGTACAGTAGTGGATGAGAATAAAATATTAACATGTTATTAAGGATCCTGTAGCCTCTGGCCCAATGCAATTAAAAACAAGATGGGAACAAGGCAGTAATCTTTTAATGCACTGTTATCACAGTATCTTATGGAGAGGACTTATTCTTATGTGCTGATTGGAACGAAGGTGAGATTTGCCATTGCAGGAGGGAGATTTTTTTCCCCCCTTGAAAGCTGTTGTAATAGTTTTCTGTGCTTTTGAGTTAATGAGTTGCTTCTTAAGGGGAATAGAGATATGATAATTTGTCTGATGTGAAGGAGCCATATTTGATGTGTTTAATATGTTCCTTTCTTGTTTTAGGCTTTTAGCCAAAACATTTTGTTAGACCAAGTTGAGATAGTAAAGGAAATCGAGGATAGAGAATGGGATGAGAACATGACCCAGGACAGACTCAAACCCCGGGTCTCCCACATGACCGCTCGGTATGTCAGAGCATCTGCACTGACTATAAGGCCACAGCTCAGACTCTATTCTTTTCTTAAAAAGGATCTTGAGGGAAATATCTCAAGGGGGATTTTATGCAAACAGTTGAACTGGGTGCACTTGTCTTATCCATAAGGCCATAGATAAAATCTTTAGGACACTTTGCAATGGCATTAAGGTAAGTTTCTTTCACAGAGTGTAAAATATAACTAACTGCACAAACAGCCTTCACTGGCTTATAGGGTAATGGTTCACTCATCTCACGATTCGGTTCAGTTCACGATACTGAACTCACGGTTCGGTTCAGTTTACGATTCTTTAAACTAAGCCTGAATCAACAAAAGTTAAGATTGAAAGTTTTATTATTATTACCTTACAGACATATTTAAAATTTAGCACTTTTTTTTTTTTTCCACCTTTTTTACCCAATTTGGAATGCCCAGTACCCAAAGCTTTTTTTATTTTTAAAGTCCTCGTGGTCGCGTAGTGATTCGCCTCAATCCGGGTGGCAGAGGACGTATCCCAGCTGCCTCCGCATCTGAGACCGTCAACCTGCGTATCTTATCACGTGACTTGTTGAGCGTGTCGCCACGGAGACATAGTGCGTGTGGAGGCTATACGCCATCCACCGCGGCATCAACGCTCAACTCACTACGCACCCCACCAAGAACGAACCACGTTATAGCGACCATGAGGAGTTTACCCCATGTGACTCTACCCTCCTTAGCAACCGGGCCAATTTGGTTGCTTAGGAGACCTGGCTGGAGTCACTTAGCACGCCCTGGGATGTGAATTCCAGGGGTGGTAGCCAGCGTCTTTTACTACTGAGCTACCCAGGCCCCCCAAAATTTAGCACTGTTATTAAAAGTGCTAAATGATCCATTAGAGATGTACTGGGATTAACAATCAGACCAGGACAGGGCAATGGTGATGGTGAAACCAAATGGAAATATTAGCTAATAATTCTGCTTACTGAAAATACATAATTATGTTAGATACATATGCTGCTTACTAGAGGTTGACCGATATATCGGATTTGCTGATTAATATGCACTGATAACAGATTTCTGGAACTATAGGTTATCGGCAAAAATCCACACCAATAGTTATTCCCCGTTGTGTCTGGTGCTGGAGCGCCTAGGAAGGGTCTGCTGTCATTATACAGTATGAGAGTGGCCTCTAGAGGTGAAATTAAAACTATCACTTCACTGATGCCTTGTGGTGTTTGTTTTTACACGTGAGACTACACTCTGCAAGGAGTGGAACACTTCAGATGCGGATTTAAAACATCAACAATGAAAAGTTGTGTGTGTGTGTGTATATATATATATATATATATATATATATATATATATATATATATATATATTAGTACAATACAGTACATGTTGTCATATCATTATAAAGTAATTAATTTGTTGACTAGATGCTGCAACAGTAGAGAACAGCAGTATGTTTGCCGACAAGGCTGAGAGGATGCTAACATTAAAGCTAACCTCAAGCGGTTAGAACAATGTGACAAAAATACACGCAAGTCCTACTCAAATGTTTAAATGTCACGATTGTTACCATCTATTACCATCTATTTGCGTTAGTCTATATCCAGCTGGTCACATTTATGCATTCGTTAGCCAGCTAAGTTGCATATTTAAAGCTAGTGACATGGGAAAGCAAATTAATATCTTCATGCAGATGAGAGAAACGTATAAACAAATCAGAAATGCATCTGATTTCCATTAAAAAAAAATTTATCCTCACTGTAATACGATGACTTCAGATCGATCACATTCTTGCGCTAAAAAAGGCTAGACACAGCTCAACAAATACAGTTTAACAGAAAGCAGTTGTCTCAAGATGCTTTTAAAAAAAAAATTTGTAATTAGACACAGCATCTAAAAAAACAGCGCTCCTGCACGAGACACTGAATAAACAAAAACAAAGGGAAGCAAAGACATTCGTCTAGTGCACGTTTACATAGAAAAACAAATGGATGATTGCAAAAGTGTTCGGTGTGAACAGCCCCTTACAGTTGGTGGAGGTCTTTGGCTGTTGCGTCTTGCTCTCTTATAAGCGTTTCTCAGATTAAGCAATGAGTTGTTTAAATGCTTTGTTAGGAAATATGTTCAACTTGGAAATGTGTGTCTCGAGATCCTCTCGTTCGGTTCCAGTCTGTTGTGTTCCATCTGTTTGAACAGCCCCTGGCCTGGGCTCATAGTCTGAGCTGCTTCACCACCGAGTTCAGCCGAATGCCACTGCAATCTGTAAATATTGCTACTCTACATACAACAGTACTGAATAAAAAACAATGTGGTATTTCGCTGTTATTATGAAGCTTGAGTCTTGAGTAGTAGCAAGTGTAACACAATTTGAACTGTCTAATGAAGTGTTTTCCCCCCTCATTTGACTTTTGACTTAATATTTGAGAATATGGACCAACTAAAACTTTATTTATTTTATGCACAATAGTTGAAAATGGAATGCTCTGAGTTGCGTGGCGCCATGTTGGGGTCAGACGTGTGAATGGCGAACTTTGAGTACTTTGCTAGTTTTTAATTATTTTTGTGTCTTAAACCGGTGAGATTCTATACATCCTGCTACATAACGTTCTAAGAAGTCAACATGTCAAAGAATTCAAAATCTTTGGGCTCTGGAGATATTAAAAGACACTTATGTGCTCAAGCTGATACCCTGGACAGGGCCGCAGACCAGGGACTCAGTTTGGACGGTGCGGTGAGAAAAATTCAGTGGCAACTGGTGAGCATGTCTGTGATGCTGGTGAAGGTTGTAGCGGACCTGGAGGATCTAGCTACAATACGTTGATCGATTACGGCCATGGAAGCGAAATTCTCTGAGTTGGTTACAAGAATCAGGGATATCGAGAGACTAATCGATTATCTGGAGTCATCGGAGAGGGATTTAGCTGCTAATACGCTAGTGACTAAGACAAACTTGGGGCACGTCTGGGAAAAGTTGGAAGACCTTGAGAATCGCAATCGGCGAAACAACGTCTGAATTGTTGGAATTCTTTAGTATGAGGAAGGCCGAGATATGGTGAAATTTCTAGAAGAGCTCTTGAGGAGTAAAGGAAGGCGTTCTTGGAAGAACCACAGCATTTTCTTGTTCCCAGACTTTGCAAATTCGACTAGAGAAAGGTGATCGATTCAAGGAATGCAAGAAACTCTTACATCAACGGAAGGTCGCTTTTGCACTGATGTTCCCAGCCAAATTGAGAATTGATACTAAGGATGGCCAGAAAATATTTACATGTCCACAGCAAGTGATGTCTTTCATAGAGACAATGGGGTGAGTAAGCCATTTGGTGATTTTTCATGTTGCTCCCAAGTGAACTTGACTCGTTGTACATACACTTGACTGTCTGAGGAAGCTGGGTGCCTTTTTGTTTCTTTTTGTGTTGGTTCCGCCTAGCGGCTGGAGTTTGTTTTGTGGAATAACACTCCTTCAAGAAACTTTTGCATTAATGGATCACTTTTGCACTGATGTTCAAGGCCAAATTGAGAATAGATACCAAGGATGGCCACAAAATATTTACATGCCAACAACAAGCGAGGTCTTTCATAAAATCAATGGACTGAGGAAGTCATGGTGTGTTTCTCACGTTGCTCCCAAGTGGGCCTGACTCACTGAACATTCACTTGACCGTCTGAGGAAACAGGGCGCCTGTTTTGTTTCTTTTTGTGCTGGTTCCGCCTAGCGGCTGGAGTCTGTTTTGTGGAATAACACTCCTTCGGGACAGTTGTGGATGAATCTACACGTGCCTTGTATTTATACCTCCTATTGGCTGGAGTTTGTTTTGTGGAGTATTTTTTGCAGGACATTGGAAGGATTAGGTCATCTGCTGCACTCACGAACAGCCGGCTCACTGAACATTCGTTTGACTGCCTGAGGAAACTGAATGTTTTTATATGATATTATTTTATTTCATTTTATTTTTATTTATTTATTTTTCTTCAGTTTTCTGAATGAATCAACAAGTTCTTTGTGTTTATTCTGCCTGTTGGTTGGAGTTTGTTTTACAGATTATTTTCTGTTATGTAATTCTGTCTCACAAAATTTGTATAGAATCAATGGACTTGAGTAATCCGATGGTAAAGTTGTCGCGGGGCCTCTCGTAAGCGTACATGGACTGTTTGAGTTTAGAGGGATGGATGCCGTTTAATAATAAACTTAAACAAAAACACACAAACATAAACACATGCAGGGCAGCTGCCCATAGTTATCTCTCTCTCAAGCTGCCCTCTCCGGTTGCCTTTATCCCTCGCTTGCCTCATCAGGCTGATTGGGGTCCGGGCGCACGTCATTCCGGCCCGGCCCCGCCCCGCCCTCCTCCGTGCTACAGCTCCCAAAGCAACATTGAGGCTTCACAGGATGTGTAAAAATCTTGGTCTTACAGATATTTGGAGACTTTTAAATGCATCTTGTAGAGTCTATACTTTTTTTTCATCAGTCCATAAGATTTATTCTAGAATAGATTTTTATTTTTTATGTCCCTCATTTCATCTGTTGTTGATTGCTCAGTTGGAAACATCTTAGTCTCAGACCACGCCCTGGTGAGTTTAGAGGTGATGCCATATACAGAGAAAAAGAAATCATATAGTTGGAGCTTTAATGTATCCCTTTTGCAAAATCCTGATTTCCAATAAATGTTAAAGGCCTAAATCAGTGTTTATATGGAGACCAACTGGTCCTCGGTATCCTCTGTGGGCGTGGCTTGGGAGGCACTTAAGGTGGTTCTTAGGGGTCAGATCATACAGTATGCCTTATTCATCAAAAAATCCAAAGCACGAGAACTCGTGGAGTTGGAAGGGAATATTAAAAGTGCCGAGGCAGAGCTGAAGCGCCGAATGTCATCTGATGGCCTTAGAGAATTGACCCGATTGAAATACAGATATAATACTATTTTGTCGCAGAAGGTGGAGTTTTGGTTATTCAAGGCAAGACAGTCATATTTTGAGTCGGAGGACACAGCAGGGAAGCTTTTGGCTAGATATATAAAGCAGAGGGAGTCTTTTCTACCATTCCCTCAGTGAAATCTGCTGGTGGTGAAATTTTTACCTTTGTTATTAATAATGCTTTTAAAGAATTCTATCTTGATCTTTATAGTTCCACGTCTTTGTCTACTGATGAAGATATTAGAAACTTTGTGGAACCATTAGATCTCCCTAAATTGACGACTGAGCTAAAAAAAATTATCTTGATTCTGAGATAAACTTGGAGGAGCTTGACGAGGTAATTAAGGCCTTACCTACAGGCAAGGCTCTGGGGCTAGATGGCTTTGCCGCTGAATTCTGTAGTTCTGTAGCATATTTCTTATGCTACAGAACTGGCTCCACTTTTGTTAGAAGTTTATACAGAATCATTAAAGAATGGAAAGCTTCTGCCGACCATGACGCAAGCCCGGATAAGTCTGATTATTAAAAAGGACAACGATCCAAGCGATGTGTAATGTAATTTCCCTGATCCAGCTAGACGTAAAAATATTGTCAAAAATTCTGGCTAACCGATTAAGAAAAGTTATAACATCTCTTATATATATATATAGATCAGGTGGGGTTTATTCGGGGTCGTAGCTCTTCTGACAACATTAGGCGTTTCATCAATATCATGTGGTAAATGGCGAATGATCAGACTCTGGTCACTGCCATCTCACTTGGCGCCGAAAAGGCATTTGATATGGTAGAATGGGATTATCTTTTTAAGATTTTGGAAATATACGGGTTTGGGAAAACTTTTATTGGATGGATTAAGTTACTTTTATAGACACCCGGTAGCGGCGGTACAAAATGGATTAATTTCAGATTATTTTACTCTGGATAGGAGCACCCGGCAGGGCTGTCCTCTTTCCCCATTATTGTTCTGTCTTGCCCTGGAACAATTAGCAGCCACGATAAGAAAGGAGGATGATTTTCCAGGGGTGATGGCGGGAGGTATGGCGCATAAGCTTTTGCTTTACGCAGATGATATTTTATTATTTGTCTCCGACCCTGCTAGATCTATGCTTTGCCTCCACAGAATTATTCATTCCTTTTCTAAGTTCTCAGGATACAGAGTCACTTGGTGTAAATCCGAAGCTTTGGCTCTGACAGCGTACTGCCCAGTAACATCTTTCCAGCCGGGCGCTTTCCAGTGGCCCAAACAGGGTATTAAGTATTTGGGCATTTTATTCCCAGCAAATTTGTCTGATTTAGTTAGTTAATTTTGACCCATTGATAAAAAGGTTTTCGAGTGATGTGGGCAGGTGGGCTTCATTACATTTATCTATGTTTGGGAAGGTTAATTTTATTAAAATGAATTGTATTCCAAAATGTGTCTACTTGTTACATCTCTCCCTGTAGATGTCACCCTCTCTTATTTCAAGCAATTTGATAGTATAGCGAGGTCCTTCATTTGGAATGGTAAACGTCCCAGATTACAATTTAATAAGTTACATAGGCCCATTGACAAAGGTGGGCTAGGCCTACGCAAGATTTTGTTTTATTATTATGTATTCGGTCTCAGACATTTGGCTCATTGGTTGCTTCCACCTGAGAGAGCCCCTTCCTGGTTTTGTATTGAATAGGAAGTTCTTGCCCCTATTTTGCCATTACAAAAGCCTTTCTATTAAACTAACCTGAGAAGTTAAGTCACACCCCTTTATCTCGCATTTGCATGCGGTATGGACAAAAGTGCCCAGAGTGTTTAATTCGGACATTTATTTAAATGTTGCCTCGAGCCTATGGCTGAACCCTAAATTATGTATTGAAAGGTCCCTTTTCTGCTGGTCAGAGTGGATTGTGAGGGGGGGTTACTACACTCGGTGACCTATATGAGAGTGGAGTATTGAGATCTTTTGAAAATTTGGTTCAACACTTTGAGATTCCCAGTTCTGTAGGTATTTACAGCTGTGCCACCTGCTCTGTGCTATTTTTGGGAGTAGCTCACACCCCCCTAAAATGGCTGATACTCTAGGAGAGGTGATTACTGCTTTTGGAAAAGGTTATGAGGCATCAGTGTATTACTCCCTGCTAATTCAGAGTCTGGGGGACGGAGCTTTAAATTCTATCAAGAGATTATGGGAGAAAGATTAAAACTTTGTATTGGAGGAGGAAGTGTGGGATAGGATTCTAAAAAATGTCAAGTCTGCATCTAGAGATGCAAGCATGCGCCTTATGCAATTCAAGATATTACATAAATTCTATTGGACCCCCTCTAGATTGTATAGGCTTGGTCTAAAATACACACCCACCTGCTGGCAATGCCAATCAGAAGATGGAGACACAATCCATGTTTTTTGGGGGTGTGTTGAGATCCAGGAATTTTGGTTGTATGTGTGATGTTTTGAGCACTCAAATTTTACTTTGTCCCAGACTCTGTATTTTGGGTGATGGGGTGGTCATAAATTTGGGGGATAATCATATAAAAAATTGGGTTCTGACCAGTCTCATGATTGGCAGGCAAATAATTTTAAGGGGATGGAAGTCGGATTGAGCACCCTCCTTTTTGGAGTGGTGTGTGGAAATGGTACCAAAGGGGTGTTCGTTGGGGATCAGGGTGGGGTTGGTGAATGGGGAGGGATATTAGTGGGGTTTGAATGTGAAATGTTGATTTGTTGTATGTGTTGGGTTTTTCTTTGTTGTGTATATAAGAATCAATAAAAAAATGTTGTTGCAATAAAATGGAATGCTCTTTTTTTTTTTTTTTTTTTAACAGCCAGGATAGGAATGTTCTATGCAATAATATAATGGTGCTGAATGGTTTATATATTTATTGCACCCTCTTGTGGCCTAAGGAAAAAACTTCAATTTAAAAATCAGCTGACTTTAAAATTTGAATATTAGTTAATATATATATTAATATTTTATGTTTATTTTATTTAAAAAAGAACAATACATTTTCATGGTTCAGTCAGTACTGTTTATTTTTGTAATAAAGTTAAAGCACTATTTTATTTTGAGTGTTATTTTTTAATTCAGTATCAATTTTAATACAATAAGTTGATTAGTCGATTATCGGCAGGTACTGCCCAACTTAGTTATCGGTATCTGTAAAATCCACTATCGGTCGACCTCTACTGCTTACACACTGTCACTGTTTACATTTAAAATATTTTAAATTAAAGCTGTATTTTTCTAAAATAATATTGTTTCTGATTACTTCTAAATATTATTTTCAGAAATACGTATTTAATGGAAGTGCATGCTTATCCAGTTAAATAATGTCCCTATTTAAAACCCTGCTGAAATGTACTGATGAAATCAAATCAGACATGACATCAGACATTTGACAGCATAGCATTATTATACATATTCAGCATAATATGTATATAGTAGATTAATATGGTACTATCATTAAACCTCTGTAAACTTTCATTTTCTCTTGCGCAGTCAGAGCAGGTCACTCTTGTGCATCAAATGGATATTCAGATCCCTCCTGCCTAAAAAGGCGCTTCTCTCCCACTCCCAGTATTACATTCGCTTACATGGTTTCACTTTCAGTTTTCATGGATTCAGCTAAAAATAGCATTTTAGAGATCCTTGTGTGCATGAAGCGATTTCCATGTGAATGCCCGTGCCATGTATGCTTAGGACATTGCACGTATTGGATACAGACGCTTGTAAAATGATTAAAAAAAAAGAAAAAAAAGTCCAGTCTCCACGATGCGTATAGTCACATTTTTTAACCACAATGTATTGTGCCACGATATACCGTTACATCCCAACTGGCTTACTTGTTATGGCTGTCAGGAGTTGCTTCACAGCAAAATCCTTAGCTGACTGTATCCAAGTGCACAAAGTCAGGTTATTTTTATTTCTTTAATGTTAGTGCTACATTTTCACTCATAGCAATATAAACTAGGGATGGGTCAGGAATCAGGATGGTCGACTTGTCCATCAGCTGACTAGTCAGGTAAAATATGTAGTTTTGGATGTAGTCATCCATACCATAAGCTTGCATTGTACCTATGACAATGTGAAAGATAATAAGACTAAAGAACACAATTAACTCTCTTTGAGTTAAGAGAGCTCAGTCTTGGGTGTTATATGGCAGACAGGAGGCTCTTGTGGGAAGGGAACACCGGGCATGTTTCATAAGGAGAGGCGGAAAGAGAGGAGATAAGAACAGAAGGGCAGCTGGGACAAAGGCCTTAGAAAGAGGAGAGGTTAGACCGCCTCCAGGGAGCCACCTCTGAACAGAGGTGGTCAAGACCAGAGTGGCTCTGCTCTCTGCTCTCTGCTCTCACACACTCCACTTGGCCGGCTCTAGAAAGACAAGGGAGACTGCTAGAAATCAACCCTTCCACCCTCTTTCTGAGAGATGTGTGTGTGTGGTGTAAATGAGCCTCGGGATTGGTTAGCATTTGTGTAAGCCATGCAAATCATTGATTGGTAGCTGACCTAATTGTCCTGCTTAATCTCATTCATAGGTATTTGTAGGGAAAGTGTAAATTGTTTCATGTTTGGATTGACATACAGTGCATTCAAGTTATACATTTGATCAATTTGTTTGTTCCCTGGGAATAGAACCCATGATCTTGGCATTGCTAGTACCATACTCTAACAGTTGAGCTTCAGGTACACCTAAAACTAACACCTAAGACTAAAACGCAAACTCATTTTGCATTTTCCACATTGGTGTAGGTAGCATGGAGTAGTGCTAGGCTATGAAACAATCTCTAAAATAATTTTCGATATTTAGCCTATGTTGTACATCTAGACGACCAGATGCGTGTTGCTAAAATATAAGCAGTTTTGCAAAGTTTATACAGACAAATAGCTTACTGAATCACAGTCATGAAATCAGCAGGTTAGGAAGTGTTAGCTGGCTAGCAGCTACCTAGACCTGCAGTCTTGTAAATCAGTAATGAAGCAAGGTAGCCACTAGCTATCCCACTAATATGATATCGTTGTGTACCGAACAAGGCAGGACTGACAATGTAATACAGCTATGGACTAAAAAAGAACAGCAACTCTGGCATCAGCGTCATTGCTGTTTATTTATGTGCTATTTAGTTAAACGTGTTTTCATAATCTATAGCGCTTCCACGTCTGCTAATTTTTAATCCTTCAGTGGATGTAATGACTTTTAAGCTACAGCAGTTACATCCGACCTGGTCTCATAAACATTATGTTACCATGGCAACTTTTTTGCAAAATGAAATTGCGTGCATTATTACACATTTGGTTGCAGTTTCCCAGTGAAATGTCCAGCGGGGGGCGAAAAGTGAGTGAATCAGATGAGGTTTTTAAGGTGAATATTAGATGGAGGTTTTAATGAGTAAAACGTATCTCCCTAACCTAAACCTAACCAATAGTGATCTAAAATCAAATGAGAGGTTGACACAAAACAGACATCCTTACCCTTAACTAATGCTTAAACTTAACCAAAATTGTCCAACAACAATGAGAAACAAAATGAGAAATGAAAAGCACATATTCATTGACATCTCGTGTCGCTTCTATGACACTCTCATCTAACGTGTCAGCTTGCTTGCTTGACTGGCCTTGAACTGCGTTCTTCAGAGTCCAAAGTCTAACACTCCATGAGGTGAGCTACCACGGAAGCTAATCACATTGGAATAAATGTGTAAATGTGGTGAGTCTGAAATACAAGCGTTAAAATGTATTGTTTTTCAAATGATGCGTTATAGTAAAAGTGCTTTGATATCATAACATAGCAGTGTGTGAGTATTAGAGTGAAAAATAATTGTTTGTAAAGTCACAATAAGCCATTATACTCGTGATTTGTGTGAAAGTGATGAAAGCTTACAATTGTCGTTGGGCCTCTAGTGTTAATTTCACCAGCAAACTGCAATGAACTGTAGAATTTGGCATAAAGGTCAGTTTGCAAAAATGTAGTTATAGTAACTTTCATTCTATGAGACTAGGTTGATTATGTACAGGTTACATAGCTGACACATTTTGGGCCAAAACCAGGAATAAGAACATTGTTGGAGACGTAAAAATTAATGACCATGAGCAGAGACATAAATCTGCTGAAGGTGAAGAAATTGTTGTGAAAACAGGTCACACACCTTATGTAGGATTAAATCCTACACCGAGTGTACTTCTTGAACTTCAAATTAAAAGGTAGCTTACCCTGTGGAGTTTACTTATAAAGAAACAAGTTGTTTACATTCATTCTTGTGGTCTAACAAACATGTGGAATGCATTTCCTTTCCCATTAATTTTATGAAATGTACTGTATTTTGTATATATATATATATATATATATATATATATATATATATATATATATATATATATATATATATATATATATATATATCTGTATATTGTGATAATATTTTTGGCCATATTGCCCAGCCCTAGCGTGGAGAGACTAAAATAATGTCATGCCTTTTCCAGAAAAGCATACGGTCACACACCTACAAGAAGGTCATGAGGATTGTCTTTATATATCTGCTGAATTGAAATGGGTAAATGAGGACATTGCTGTGTTGTTTAGGAATGTATTGTTTGGCCTAAGCTTGCCATCCATTTTATTCCATGTGTAATCTTTGTGTTGCTCTAATTCCAGTGCATAGTATCAGTCTCTTAACAGTATCTTGAATTAAATCTTGCCTATCAAAGGTCATCATCCATAGGTTGTTATCTTCTTAGAAAATCACAATGAAAATATAAATTTTTTTGTAGATGATTTTACAATAAGACTGGTGGTATTAAATCATTAGTGGTCTAAGTTTGATGGTTGTGATTTCATGACTGTGGATGATTTAGCCTTGTATTTTTGGCCTTCCTGAGTCTCTTGTCTTGAACGTTGAAGGTACTCCATTCTCTGTCAATCAGTATTTTTTTTTTTTTTTTGTAATTAAAATTTTTTTTATTGATTCCTACAGTAAATAAAACATATAAACATAGAATCAACATTTAAACCTCCCAATTACCCCTCCCCCTCCCAATCCCCAACCCCGCCCTGACCCTCAACAAACATATGCACACAAAAAAGCAAAAAAAAAAAAATATATATATATATAATAATCACACACATTTATACCTCTACATCTCTCTCCACTGCCCCTCCCTGAGAGCCCTCCAAAAACCCCAAATAGTTGCCCCATTTCCCAACAAATATATCTAAGTTACCCAGTCTTCTAAATGACACTTCCTCAAAAGCCGCCACCCTCTTCATCTCCGTGCACCACTCCTGAAAGGGGGCACCCCAGCCGACCCCCATCCCCTTAAAATAATTTGCCTGCCGATCATTACACTGGTCAGAACCCTAATTTTTTGTGTTTATCCCCTATATTGATGACCGCCCCATCACCTAAAATACAGAGTCTGGGGCAATATGAAATTTGAATGCCCAATGCCTCACACATAAAACTCTGAACCTTCAAACAAAATTCTTGGATCTTAACACACCACCAAAAAAGCATGGGTTGTGTCTCCATCTTCTGATTGGCATCACCAACAGCTGGGTATGTCTTTAAGACCAAGCCTAAACAATCTAGAGGTGGTCCAATAGAACCAATGTAAAATCTTGAATTGCATAAGGCGCACCCTTGCATCTCTAGATGCAGACTTCATGTTTTTTTTAATCCTAGCCCACACTTCCTCCTCCAATACTAAATTTAAATAATTCTCCCATAATCTCTTGATAGAAGTTAAAGCTCCGTCCCCCAGACTCTGAATTAACAAGGAGTAATACACTGATTCTTCATAACCTTTTCAAAAAGCAGTAATCACCACTCCCAGAGTATCTGTCACTTTAGGGGGGTGTATGCTACTCCCCAAAATAATACAGCGCAGGTGGCGCAGCTGTAAATACCTAAAAAACTGAGATCTAGGAATCTTAAAATGTTGAACCAAATTTTCAAAAGATCTCAACAATCCACTCTCATATAGGTCACCGAGTGTATTAACCTCCCACACAATCCACTCTTACCAGCAGAAAGAGGACTTATTAATATAAAATTTTGGGTTCAACGGTTCAGCCATATGCTCGAGGCAACATTTTAAATAAATGTCCGAATTAAACACTCTGAACACTTTTGTCCATACCGAGTGCAAATGCGAAATAACGGGGTGTAACTTAACTTCTCTGTTTAGTTTGATAGGCTTTGCAATGGCAAAATAGAGGCAAGAACTTCCTGTTCAATACAAAACCAGGGAGGGGCTCTTTCAGGTGGAAGTGACCAATGAGCCAAATGTCTGAGTCAGAATGCATGATAATAAAACAAAATCTTGGGTAGGCCCAGCCCACCTTTTGTCAATCGGCCTATGCAATTTACTGAAATGTAATCTGGGATGTTTACCATTCCAAATGAAGGACTTTGCTATGCTATCAAATTGCTATAAGAGAGGGGGACATATATAGGGAGATACTGTAGCAGGTAGTTGAATTTTGGAATGCAATTCATTTTAATAACATTAACCTTCCCAATCATAGATAAATGTAATGAAGCCCACCTGCCCACATCGCTCAAACCTTTTTATTAAAGGGTCAAAATTAACTCTAAATAAATCACACAAATTTGCTGGGAATAAAATACCCAAATACTTAATGCCCTGTTTGGGCCACTGGAAGGCACCTGGCTGAGAAGCCGTTACCGGGTAGTACGCTGTCAGAGCCAAAGCTTTGGATTTAGACCAGTTAACTCTGTATCATGAGAATTTAGAAAAGGAATTAATAATTCTGTGGAGGCAAGGCATAGATCTGTTAGGGTCGGAGACAAATAATAAAATATCATCTGCGTAAAGCAAAAGCTTATGCGCCACACCTCCTGCCACCACCCCTGGAAATCCATCCTCCTTTCTTATCGTGGCTGCTGTGGTTCCAGGGCAAGACAGAACAATAATGGGGAAAGAGGGCAACCCTGCCGGGTGCCCCTATCCAGAGTAAAATAATCTGAAATTAATCCAGTCGTTTGTACCGCCATCAATGGGTGTCTATAAAGTAACTTAATCCAACCAATAAAAGTATTCCCAAACCCAAAATCTTAAAAAGATAATACCATTCTATCATATCAAATGCCTTTTCGGTGTCAAGTGAGATGGCAGCGACTGGAGTCTGATCATTCGCCACTGACCACAGGATATTGATGAAATGCCTAATGTTATCAGAAGAGCTACGACCCTGAATAAACCCCACCTGATCTATATGTATAAGAGATGTCATAACTTAATCGGTTAGCCAATATTTTTGACAATATTTTAATGTCTAGCTGGATCAGGTTAATTCGACAGTAACTCTTACACTCGCTTGGATCTTTGTCCTTTTTAAGAATCAGACTGATCTTGGCTTGCGTCATGGTTGGTGGAAGCTTTCCATTCTTGAATGATTCTGTATAATCTTCAGTAAAAGTGGAGCCAGTTCTGTAGCATAAGATCGAAAAAAAACTCCATCTGGCAAACCATCTGGCACCGGAGCCTTGCCTGTAGGCAAGGCCTTAATTACCTTGCCAAGCTCCTCCAAGAGAATTGTTTTGCTCAGCCGTCAGTTTAGGAAGTTCTAATGGTTCCACAAAGTTTCTAATATCCTCATCAATAGACGAAGATGTGGAACTATAGAGATCAAGATAGAATTCTTTAAAAACATTATTAATATCAATGGATGAGGTAAATATTTCACCACCAGTAGATTTCAGTGAGGGAATGGTAGAAAAAGACTCTCTCTGTTTTATATATCTAGCCAGAATTTTTCCTGATTGTCCCCCGACTCAGAGTATGACTATCTTGCCTTGAATAGCCAAAACTCCACCTTCCGCGACAAAATAGCATTATAGCTGTATTTCATCTAAATTCAGACAACCAAATTCAGAGGCCATCAGACAACATTGGGCACTTCAACTCTGCCTCGGCACTTTTAATATTCCCTTCCAACTCCACGAGTTCTCGTGCTTTGGATTTTTTGGTGAATGAGGCATACTGTATGATCCGACCCCTAAGAACCACCTTTAGTGCCTCCCAAGCAATGCCCACAGAGGATACTGAGGACAAGTTGGTCTCCATATAAACACTGATTTCAGTCTTTAACATTTGTTGGAAATCAGGATTTTGCAAAAGAGATGCATTAAAGCCTAACTATATGATTTCCTTTTCTCCATATGTGGCAACACCTCTAAACTCACCAGACTAAATGTTTCCAATTGAGCAATCAACAACAGATGAAATGAGGGATTTGGATATATATAAAAAAAATCTATTCTAGAATAAATCTTATGGAGTGATGAAAAAAATGTATAGTCCCTACCAGATGGGCTCAGAAGTCTCCAAATATCTGTAAGACCAAGAGTTATACACATCCTGTGAAGCGTCAATGTTGCTCTAGGGGGCTTACACACTTTTGCTTCCCTATGATCAAGGACTGAGTCCATCAAAAGATTAAAGTCTCCTCCCAATATTATATCATGAGGGGTGCCTGTGGCTTGCAACATCCCTTCAAGATCTATAAAAAGCCCTGATCATCAGCGTTAGGTGTGTAAATATTAGCCAAAATAAGACTTTGCCCCTGAATTTCTGCTAAAACTATAATGATTCTTCCTAATTTATCTTTAATCTGTTTGAGACATTTGAATTGTAGATGCTTACTTATCATTGTAATGACTCCCCTGCTCTTATTTGAGCCAGCACTAAAGAAAACATGTCCACCCCATATCTTCCCAAATTTTTCAGCTTCCTGCGGGGAAAGATGCGTTTCTTGAAGAAACACTCTATCATATTTCTTATGCTTAAGAAGAGAAATAACCTTCCTTCTTTTTATGAGGTGCCCCAACCCATTCACATTCCACGTGAAGAGAGACAATCCACTCATATTAACATTTGACATTTTGACATAATAAAAAAAGATTGTGTGTCAAAAACAAAATGATAAAGACCACATTCCAACATTGGTGCAACTATCAAACCCCAAACTTCCCCCTGAACCAAAAAAACGTGCGCATTAACCCCGCGCACGGCAGTGCCAACTGGCGTCCATCCCTCTAAACACAAACAGTCCATGTATGCCTACGAGAGCCCCCATGACAACTTTGCGGTCGAACTGCTCAAGTCCGGTGTTTCTATACAAATTTGTGAGACAGAATTACACAACAAAAGATAATCTATAAAACAAAGTCCAGCCAATAGGCGAAATAAACACAAAGAACGTGTAGATTCATCCTCATAACTGTCCCGAAGGTGTGTTCCTCCACAAAACAAACTCCAACCGCTAGGTGGAACCAGCACAAAAAAAAGGTGCTCAGTTCCTTGGACAGTCAAATGAATGTTCAGTGAGCCGGCCCATTCAGCTGTTACATGAGTGCAACAAATGACCTAATAACTTACAAGAAATACTCCACAAAACAAACTCCAGCCAATAGGAGGCATAAGCACAAAGAACATGTAGATTCATCCACATAACTGTCCCGAAGGAGTGTTTCTTCACAAAATAAACTCCAGCCGCTAGGTGGAACCAGCACAAAAAGAAACACAAAAGGCGCTCCGTTTCCTCGGACAGTCAAGTGAATGTTCTGTGAGTCGGTCCACTCGGCTGCAACGTGAGTACCACAAAATAACTTACTCACTCCATTTGACTTTATGAAAGACATCGCTTGCTGGGGACATGTGAATGTTTTACGGCCATCCTTAGCCATTTTTGGCCAGGAACATCAGTGCAAAAGTGACCTTCAGTTGATGTAAGAGTTTCTTGCATTCCTTGAATTGATCACGTTTCTCTCTTGTCAAATTTGCAAAGTCTGGGAACAAGAAAATGCTGTGGTTCTTCCAAGAAAGCCTTCCTTTACACCTTGCCTCAAGTAACATGAGATCTTTATTGGATGATCTCAGAATGGCCAGAATTGATCGGGGCCTGTCTCCCTCAGCAGATCGCCGAGCCAGAACCCTGTGAGCTCGCTCGATTTCAAGCTTATGGCCTGTTATGTCGAGGAGACTCGGAAAGAGCCCGTCCAGGAATTTCACCATATCCTCACCCTCTTCGGCCTCAGGAATTCCAACAATATGGAAGTTATTCTGGCTACAGTTCTCAAAGTCTCCAACTTCTCCCAGACACGCTCCAAATCCACCTTGTCAAAGTATTCAAAATCCTCGGGCTCTGTAGACACTTACGTGTTTTTTTTTAATGTCTCCAGAGTTCGAGGATTTTGAATTCTTTGACATATTGCCCTCCTAGAACAGTTATGGAACAGAGTGTATCGAATCTCACTGGTCTGATATGACATTAATATTGTTAAAACTAGCAAAAAAGTGTGCAGAGCTCACCGTTCACACATCTGAACCTCGCATGGCGTCACGTGACTCCTTGGGGATATTTTTTTTTATATTTAAAGATTAAGCTAAAAGCACCAATTCCAGCTATTTTAGTGATTCAGATATTTCTAATTAACGGCACAATTTTTCAGAATTAGCTGCAAAAATTATTTTATTTATTTTGGTGTGGCTTGCTTCTGTTTCACAAATTTGTTCAACCTTATTAACTGATTAGTTCAGTGACCCCTTCTGTACTAGGTGGCGACAAATGAGCGTCTTATATGCTATAAGAGAGTGAGTCATTGAATAATTTTGAGTTGTTCACGACTGAAATCTACCATGAGACTTTATAGTGTTCATGCATTGAATTAAGTATGAATTTTCATCCAGAAAGACAACAATAATAGTCTAATACTATTAATGAGTATTAACAACGACCTTAGCTTCTCCTTCATTAAAACTTGCATGACTTCAAATCTACTGACTTCAGTAGAATGTTTAAGAATTATAATCACAAAGCAGGTGTACTGTATCATTTTCCTATAGTATTTAAACTGCGGAGCATGACTTTTATCAGAAAAGACCACAATAATAGCCAAATAATAATAATTTTGTGTTTCAGTAATGTTCTTTTGTCATTGTAAAGCACATTTTACATGAGTTGAGTCAAAGCGTCAATGCTCCATTCAACGCCAGCATCAAGCGCCACATTGCCCTTCACATGACAAGCATTGTTGAAAGTGTCATGGAGGGGCGATTTTACGAGTTTTCCACATGAGAAAGCAGGAGATATGCACAATAAACATTGAAAACATGTATTTGGAAGAGAGAAAATAAAACTGGCAGTTGCTTTAGACTGACAAATAAGACTGTGGCGGTAATTAATGGGAAACACTGTGATAAGGCAGGTAGTATTAAAACAGCGGCGGTAATAGTTTGATGGTTGTGATTTGGACTTTAGTCTTTTTGGCCTTGCTTATCTCTTTTCTTACCTAGAATGCATTCTGAGTCTCTGGTCTTGAATGTCCAGGGTACTTCTCACTCTGTCAGTCAAAGTCCTGACAACCTGTCCTACTCCCACCCTTTTCTCTAAGCCCCTCCCTTTCATTGTCCCACTCTGGTTTTCTGCTCTCATCCCCTCCATTTCTGGTCCTCTTTCCATTTACCCTAGCTCTTTCTCGTCCCCGATATCCACTGCTATCTCACTCTTTTTCTCCCCCGATCCACTCTTCCTCTCTCTGTACCATATCGGCGGACAGCCCCTCCCCCCCGGTCAGACCTCTAGGCTCACTGAACCAGGTCTTAGCGGTATGATAATGTGGAAAGTTGAACTGGCCCCATTACAGCTTGGCTGATGGCAGAGCCGATAAAGCCCTTGATAATGGGTGCAGATAGAGCTGACACAGTGGTCCAATAGCCAGCCCTCTCTCTCCCATTATCATTCCTGCCCACCGATGGGCTCCCAGCACACTATCTGCTCTCCATTTCCACTCCTGCAACAGATAAGAATGGAAATACTGACTTCATAGCTGACTGATTAAAGTGTATGCCTTTCTTGATAATACACAGATAAATTATTATTTTTTCTTCTTTCTCTTTTGCTCCTTTCCTCTGTCTCTATCTCTCATTCCCTCTCCTTCTCCCTCTATTTCTTTCACTCCTTCCTCTGCTATCTAGAAAGGAGAGAGGGGCGGCAGGGAGAAAAACGTGTTCTCCATTAATATCTCTTTTTAAGTTTATTTGAGAAGGAGAGAGTAGGAATGGAGGGGGGGTTACGTGGGAGAGATTGGGAGATGGTGCAGTTAATAAGAAAGTTTAAGAGGGCGGGGGAGAGTGCTCGGGGTGAGATGGGGGAATGACTCCATTTAAGTGCCTCTCAGGGACTATTACATTTGAAATCATGTCGACTGACACTCTTACTACGTGCAATCACATCACCATCTGCATAAACAAGCACTGCCTAAACACTTACTTTCCTCTCTGTATCTCTCTCGTGGAAACACTGGATCACCCGATATTGTTTGATTGCGATATTTCAGACAAGTTTAGTGTTATTGGAAACGGGCAGGGATTGGCAACGCTAGTAGCCATCTGACCTGTGATTTCCCACAGAGACCAGAGGAAGCAGCCGAGCAGTGCGTGGGCAGCCCTATCACTGCCTATGACCTCCCATCTGCAATAACACGCTCTTCCAGGGTGCATTTTTTATCACTGATGGCCCCATTGTGATACCGTACTGATCAAATCAAGTCCTGTTTGTACAATAAACCATGTCTACCTTCTCTCTCTCTCTCTTTCCCTCCTTAGTGTTCTCTTTTCTCACCTGTTTCTTCCTTTCATCCAGTCGTAAACTTCTTTCCAATGGGAATTTCCTGTTTGGAATGGATCTTCCTGGATCACATTGCTGATGTCAGAGGCAGTGTTTTTTAACATTTTTTTTTTATTTATGGTTTAATTTTCCAATAATTGATGATTCAAATAATCTAGTCATGGTATATTGGGGATTTCCCCGCTTGAGCTGTGTTAGCTGAAAGAGCTAAACATCTGTACAGTGAACTTTTACTAAGAGACTATTACCTCACTCAAACACATCCTATGTAAGATTAATCTGCTATATCCACAACATAATCTTAATATTACAACTTACATTTGCACAGACAATGATGCAAATAAACTTGGCAACTTTATCCAAGTTACATGCTAGTCAGAATGCGTAACTTGTGAAAACACTAATTCCTTAAATGCAGTATTTAAACTGTCTAAATGTCAAATCACAACCAAGTAACTTCTTAAAGTAGCTAATAGTTCAGTATATTCATTATATTCTATTATTTCAGGAGCTCAGATTTTCAGGACCGTATACTCATGTTATTTAATCGTACATATTATCATAAATATGTTTTATTCATGTTTAAATAATTTTAAGTAGTTCATACATTTTTCAGAATATTTTAATATTTGGTTCAAATTGGATCCATTAAAGTTTGACGCATGTTTTTGTCATTTTGCGCATTATCCTCAACTAAAATGTTATTTTTTATAAGCAAATGGTGTGTACAGTGGATCATGTCGATAATGGCAGCTCAGTTAAAAATGGCATTTTAGTCAAAATGTACTAAAATATAAAGAATATGACTTGATGAAATATTGACTAAGTTTAAAGGACATTTTCTATATAATATAATGAAGTATAATTATGCAATATAGTATAACTGAGCTGCCATTATCGACATAATCCACTGTACACACCATTTGCTTTACTGAGCTGAGGTAGTCCACTTTATTTAGAAACTATTGAAATCTATTACAGAAATCTCAAATCTCGATAATTGCGTTTGCTCAGAAATAACAAACTTTTTTTTTAAACATAAGAATCTTTTAATTCATCTAAACAGTAATTGTAGCCAAGTAGATTCAGTTGAAAAATGTTTAATTAACTAAATGAACACAAGAAAGAATGGTATTTAATTTATAATATAATAAATATGATTTATATGCACAAATAGAACAGTACAGAAATAAAAAAAGCACAATAATCTAATTTAAATTTAATAATCACATACAGTATGACCATATAGTCATTTGGATGTTATTTAGGTTAATTGTAGCCCTGAAGGATAGTGAAATTAGTGTAATGATGTGCTGGTTAGGAAACATAGTGGCCAAATAAAAATTAAATTAACATCATCACAATATTCACAATATTTTTGTATCGCCAGGCAGTCATCGCAAAAATATTGTGAATATTTGATATGTTGCCTAGCTCTATCTTCTTCAATAATTTTTAAAAAAATATGATTGGTATGATTTTGTTATGACACCTATTTCAGTGAGATCTATCTGGTAATAGGGATATTTTATGTGTGGTATTCCAAAAACAATAGCTAGTTTCAGCACTTTCAGCGGCAGAAGTTTTTGACTGATCATCAGAGAAATTCTGTCTCTCTGTCTGTTTTACCGTTATAAAACCATCTATCTGTCCTTCTATCTTTCTGTCTAAGCGTTGGTTCTCTGCTTACATAGAGAGCTTACTTAAACAACGCAGTATTTGTTCGGGGCACTGTAACTGACCTTGATAGATTACAAAGCCCTTTTTACATTCTGTGGGAGTATGAGTGCATAAGGCAGGAATTATTCGTTTGCGTCTGAAGCTCATTTGTTTTTTTTTCCCACCAGCTTTTGGAATAGGAAACAATGTTTTATTTGAATGGTATTCTGCTTCTAAAATGTTTGTGAATAGGCATTTGCTCAAAAATCTTGACACTCCCTCTGACTGAGCTATGCTCACGCAATCTCTCCAGCCGCGTGTCCCCGCGTGCTGAATTATTCACATTAGCAGCCTGTGAAAACCCTGCATAAGGTTAATTTGATCCCAAAACCTTGCCTAGGTTTTTAAGGGCAGTAGACCTTTTTCAGTTGGGCTACAAAGAACAGGGAGTGGAGGCGAAGAAAATAAAAAATAAATAAAACGAAAGCATGATAGAAAGCCCTGATAAGAGAATGACTGCTCTGTGTAGGAGTTGATATCAATTTGATCCATCTCTCTTTTTCACTCTCTTAGCCATTCTATTGTTTTTTTATGCCTTATCTCACGCTACCAAAATGCCAGGAACAAAAAGGGAGAAATAAAAGAAATTACCGTACGGATTATTCATGGGGCCTGCTGATAAAGCAGGTGATGCTGCAATTAAGAATATGCAAAGCTATTAGGCTTCTTCCGATGGCAGTTGTTTTGCAGGATTATTGTTTTTGAAAGGAAAAGCGTGGAAATATCAGTTTGTCTGGCTGTTTTCTCTCTATCTCTCTCAAAGAGTGAGTGACTGGGCCAGACTTAACCCTTTCTGCTGTGTTTCTCAAATGACATTAATTTCCCTCACCCTCCCCTACATCCTCACGCACACACACTTCAGGGCATTTTTAGAGCTGCTGGCCTCTGATAAGGCTAACTTCAGACTGACCCAAATAAAGAGGCCGAACACAGTGGACAGGCATGTTGCAGTGGTCGACAGGAGTCTGTTGCTGTTGACGACAGCTGATTGGATGATCGTTAGGGTGCAGAAAAAGAGAAGGAATGGGTTAATGGATGTAAAATTGACCTCGTTTTACAATTTAAACTCATTTTGGGGGGCTCAGTTCAATGGCTTAATTTTAATATATTACTTGACTAATAATTAACTTATAATACATAGACTGTTGCATTATTATGGCTCAGAGAAATTAAGCACCTGGGTGTTTCTAGCATTCTGATCGGCTGTTTGTTGTGTTTGTCACAGTTTGTGTGTTCTGCAATCACAGACTTTAAGATTTCTTTATGTCCAATTTTTGTATAGCTCAACTGGTAGAGCATGGTACTAGAAACATTAAGGTCATGGGTTCGATTCCCAGGGAACATACAAACTGATATACAGTAATTATATACCATGAATGCACTATGGATAATTAGTCGCTTTGGATAAAAGTGTATGCCAAATGCGTAAATGTTATGTAATGTAAAAGAATTGAAAACAACAAGTTATTCATTTATGCCATGGGTTCAATATTTCTGTGTAAGTGTGATCCAGACAGGTGCTTATTATTTGTTAACTCCTTGTGATTTACACTTGATCCTGTTTTTTTTAGCCAAAGGTCATCTGGCACTCCAGTCCTGCACCCTGACGCTACTTCAGATTTCCTATTGTTTTTGTTCCTCGGGCTGGTGTGTGTGTGTGTGTGCGTGTGTGTGTGTGTGTGTGAGAGAGTGAGTGAGTGTGTGTGTGTGAGAGAGTGAGTGAGTGTGTGTGTGTGAGAGAGTGAGTGAGTGTGTGTGTGTGAGAGAGTGAGTGAGTGTGTGTGTGTGAGAGAGTGAGTGAGTGTGTGTGTGTGAGAGAGTGAGTGAGTGTGTGTGTGTGAGAGAGTGAGTGAGTGTGTGTGTGTGAGAGAGTGAGTGAGTGTGTGTGTGTGAGAGAGTGAGTGAGTGTGTGTGTGTGAGAGAGTGAGTGAGTGTGTGTGTGTGAGAGTGAGAGTGAGTGTGTGTGTGTGAGAGTGAGTGTGTGTGTGTGAGAGTGAGAGTGAGAGATCTGTGTATGAGAAAGTTCATGTGTATTTTAGTTTATTTGACCGTGTGAAGGCACATGTGTGTATAATGAAATGTGAACAGAACTGATTGAAAATGTGCTTGTATATTTACACACCTGCATTTGTGTATCTGAGTTTGCGTGCTTTTGTACACTACCGGTCAAAAGTTTTGAAACACTTACTCATTCTTTATTATAATTTTTTTTTTCACATTTTAGAATAATAGTAAAGTCATTAAAACTATGAAATAACATAAATGGAACTATGGGAATTATGTTGTGACTAAACAAAATCCAAAATAAATCAAAACTGTGTTATATTTTAGCATCTTCAAAGTACTCACCCTTTGCCTAGAATTTGCAGACATGTACTCTTGAAATTTTCTCAACCAGCTTCTTGAGATATCACCCTGGGATGCTTTTTAAACAGTATTGAAGGAGTTCCCATCTATGTTGGGCACTTATTGGCTGCTTTTCTTTATTATTCGGTCCAAGTCATCAATTTCAAAAACTTTTTTTTTTAAATACATTTTAGATTTATAATGAAATAAATTCATATGGTGGCACAATTATATTTTTGTCTACAAAACTAATTTCAAACATTTAAGCATACGCCTTCAGATCAAAAGATTTTTAAGATCATGGGAAACATTTCGGTGAAGTGTTTCAAAACTTTTGACCGGTAGTGTATATGTACTGTATACAGTATGTACACGTAGAGACATTTTCAGGGAGGAAACTGATTTTGCTAGATTCTAGGAGACTGTACTTTGTTTGAGCGAAGTTTAGAGAGCAGAAGGTTGGATGTATGAACCAATCAGAGATTAAAGATAGCAGAAAGGAGAGGAAGAGAAGAAACAGAAGGGTAAAAAGGCTAGAGAGTGTTGTCAGTGTTGACATTGTTTTTGTACATCTCCTTGACGAGTTTGAAAGTTGAATTCAGAATTAGACTGTGTATGTAAACAGTTTAAATATACTGTAACTTATGCTCTTTCAACAGAATCTGAGGTTTGCTGTTGATTACCACAGAGAATAATTTCAACTTGTCCCTCAGTTTCCGTCATTACTGTAAATGTGTGTTTTTTTCCTTTTTCTTTTTTTTTTCTTTTTTTATGAACTTTGGGGCAAGTCAGTTTTTTTCAGTGGTAATCGACAGCATGTCACAGATGCTATATCTAAGGCTGGGTGATATGTATTAAATTATATCTTGATATTTTTCAGCCTATTGACAATATTCAATATATATCTCGATAATTATATATTTGCTTTAAAATGGCTCAAAAATGTTTTTTTTTGTTTGTTTTTTTTAATCAGAGGAACCATCATTTCATCCAAACAGCCATTGTAGCCAAGTAGATTAAATATTTTAAAGACATTAAATAAAAATTTAATAATTAATTTTTCATTAAATAAACACAAGGGAAAATGAAATTCAATAATTTTCACTGATATACACTTTTATATTTATATTTCATACATAATGATATATAGTAGCTTAATAAAAAGCATTATTTACCTTCAATGTTTTTACTGTGCAAAGCTACTTCACTGACTTATTTTTGAAACCCCAGTTGAACATTGCATAATACTAAATTATTATGGTGGGGCACGTCAGGTTGATTGATATAATATAATGCTGAGTTATCATTATTTTTTCAGATTAACAATTTTTTATTCACATAAATGAACACTGTAAAACAAAACATATATACACAGAATCAATCTTAACCCCCACTATTACCCCTCCCAGTCCCACCCTTACCCCAACAACATCACAGTGGTCTCAAATGATATAGACACAAACACGCACAAAAAAAAATAAAATAAATTTATATATATAATATATATATAATATATGTATAATCACATATCCATAAATAACATATACCCACCCCATTTCTCCACGAACATGTTGTACTGCCCCATTCTTCTAAATGCCCCTTCCTCAAAGGCCACCACCCTTCCCATCTCCGAGCACCACACCTGAAAGGATGTGTCCATTTTCAACATCGATGACCGCCCCATCGCCCAAAATAGAGTCTGGGGCAAAATGATACCCGAGTGTCCAACACATCGCACACCAGACTCTGAACCCTTAACCAAAACTTCTGTATCTCAACACACCCCCAAAAGACGTGGGTTATGTCTCCGTCCTCTAATTGGCATCGCCAGCAGGTGGGTGTGTCTTTAAGACCAAGCCTATACAATTTAGAGGGGGTCCAATAGAACCGATGTGAAATCTTAAATTGTATAAGGCGCACCCTTGCGTTTCTAGATGCAGTTTTGATGTTTTTTTAGAATCCTAGCCCACTCTCCCTCCTCAAATTCCAAGTTTAAATCTTTCTCCCACACTCTCTTGAGAGTGGTTGAGGCTCCGTCCCCCAGACTCTGAATTAAGAAGGAGTAATACACTGATGCCTCATGACCTTTTCCAAAAGCAATAATCACCACTCTCATAGTATCTGCTGCTTTAGGGGGGTGTATGCTATTCTCAAAAATAAGACAGAGCAAGTGGTGCAGTTGTAGATACCTAAAAAAAACTGAGATCTGGGGATCCCAAAATATTGAACCAAATTTTCAGAAGATGTCAACATACTACTCTCATATAGGTCACCGAGTGTATTAACCTCCCTCACAATCCACTCTGACCAGCAGAAAGGGGACTTGTTAATGCATGGTTTGGGGTTAAGCCATAAGCTCCTGAATTATCATTATTATTCTGATTATTAGATTTGCGTTATACAAAAGTAATATATTTCTGTCCTGTTTACTTCATCTTCACCTGGGGGCTTTTATTTTGACATTGAAAGTACTGCTGTATTAACTTCACAAGGAGCTTTTATTTTGACACAGAAAAGGCAATAGATCTTTTTCACACTCCAGGTTTTGGAATGCATAAGTAAATGATTGCAGGGTAAACTTCGACAGCAGTGAATGGGAGACCATAGCAAATATTATTTTCACTTACCCATTTGCTCCAAGAACAAAAGAAAAAATCCACTATTGCATTTGAATGACTTTCCAGAAAAAAAAATAGAGAGCGGTGGGTTAAGACGGGAGAAGATGCCAAATTTACTGTCACACTTGCTGCATCCAAAACCATTTACTGTCACAGTATGTACTGTATTTGAAGGACGCACTTATCTGCTGGCAAAATAGTACGTTCTTTTAGGTATGCATGCAAGTAGTATGAATAGATTTTTGATATACTTAATTTGGGTACGTGGGCATTGTCTCGTAACCTGCATATATGATGTAAGAACAACAACTGTGCAAACTATCTGATCAGGTTTTGTTAAACAAGCACCATTTAAGCACAGGGAACAGTTATCTTGGTATATGTAGCACTTACAGTTGAGAAGAGCTGTTTGACTTGCGATTCACCGCCGTTCTTTTAAATCCAGCGTTTTGAACGTGACGTTGCCTCAGCTCCTGAGGGATTATGGAATCGTAAAGTGTCCAGTCGATCTGCACTTCAGAATCTCACCGGAAATAGTAGGTCATCCATTCCGGGTACTTCTTGCTTACTGCTTCATGAATACTGTGGATTCGGACATACTACTCCATTGACATACTGTTTTGGGCATACTATATAGTAAGGTAGTATGGATATTCGGATGCAGCATCTCTCAGCAATTGTAATCGATACCCCAGTGCAGCTGTAATAATTTGTTTTTTAAAACTGATTCCAGGGTAATATAACACAAAGCATAATTTACTCTCAATATTTAAAAGAATTATCATATAAAAACGTTTGCAAGATTTATGCTGCTAAATAAGGTGGAAACATCATCATAGTCTGTGAAAAAGGTCTATGTGTATTTGACAGTTTACAATGTTCTGCATTTCCTGAAACACTGTAATCTCCTCCTTTTCTGTTATTCTGTGCCGCGTTTGTAGATTTGTATAATAACTTGTAGCGGTTACTAATGTTTGTAATTGCACGAGTGCTTGAACCAGCATTACTTTGATTTCACAATGCACGTAAACTGATCTGAGATGGCATGGCAGGGTGGCGCCCATGCATGTGCACACAGATTAGCACGTCACTGGTTTGTTCTGAATCACCAACTTGCCATATTGATGTTATTTTGTTTAATTGTGCAGCCCTGAAGGATTATGAAATTAGTCTACTGATGCTCTCTTCATAAAACTAAATGGCCAAATGAAAGCACATTAAAATCATCGCGATATTGATGATATTGGTCAGTTTTACATCATCAGCAAAATTATCTAGATTGTAACGTTAATATTCGATATATCGCCCAGCCCTAGCTATATCAAGCAAAAGTTATAATTAGCCTGGAATATTCATTTAATGTGTTGTAGATCACTCTTTTCTTAGTAAAATCAAAGTGCTTCTTTCACAGTAATATCATTCTTAAATTTCATATCAAATCAAATCCCAAGTGGGTGAAAGTCTTGGGTGCAGTTCCAAGCAACATAGCAGTATGACAGTTACAATAAATATCTGATTTACACATAACACAGTTTACACATCTTGTTACACAACACAATATACACCTAATAATATACAATATACAGTATTCACAAAATAAGAAGACTGTATACAATAAAAATACACTGTACCCCCCTCCCCCTATGTAATCAGTGGAAATAAATATGAAGTGTTGTGTTGATATTCAGCTGTCAGTTGTATAAAATGTGAGTCCAGTCTGAGGCTAATGCGGTACTGATATATGTATCGTGAGCGATCAAGAGTTCAAAAGTCTGGAGGTCACGTGACGCTATGCAAGAAGCAGAAGTGTGAGCGATGAGCTCTGCGCATAATTTTTAATTATTTTCATGTTATAATCTGGTGAAATTTTATACACCCAGTTACACATTTGCTCTTTGAGGCAAAACATGGCAATGAAGTCAAAATCCTAGGGCTCTGGAGACATTAAAAGACACTTGCGTGTTCAGGATGAAAGCCCCGACAGGCCTACGGACCGGGGACTCGATTTGGATGGTGCGGCGGCAGAGGAGATCCAGCGTCAGTTGCCCAACATGTCTGTGATGTTGATGAAGGTTCTTGCTGACTTGGAGGATCTCGCCGTAATGCGTCGATTGATTACGGCGATGGAAATAAAATTCTCTGAGCTAGTCACAAGAGTGACAGATGTTGAGAGACGAATTGATTGTCTGGAATCTTCGGAGAGGGAATTAACCGCTAATCTGCCCGCAACCAAAGTTGCTTTGGAACATCTTGAAAAGCTTGAAGATCTTGGGAATAGAAGCTGCAGGAATAACGTTCGAATTGTTGGAATTCCTGAGCATGAGGAGGACAGAGATATGGTGAAATTACTAGACGAGCTTTTCCCAAGTCTGCTCGACATAACAGGCCACAAGCTGGAAATTGAGCGAGCTTGCAGAGTCCCAGCTCACAGATTTGCTGAGGGAGATAGGCCCGATCGATTCTGGCCAGATTTATGAGATCATCCGATATAGATCTTGTGTTGCGCCAGGCGAGGAGCAAAGGGAAGCTTTCTTGGAAGAACCATAATATTTTCTTGTTCCCGGACTTTGCGAGTTCGACGAGAGAGAAACACGATTGGTTCAAGGAATGTAAGAAACTCATACATCAGTGAAAGATCACTTTTGCTCTGTTTCCGGCCAAACTGAGAATAGAAACGAAGGACGGTCGCAAAGTATTTAATGTCCCAATCAGGCAATGACTTTTATTGAATCAATGGGTGAGTAAACCATGGGGTGTTTCTCATATGAGTGGGTCGACTCGCTGTACTTTGGCTTTTGAGGAAGCTGAGCGTCATTTTGGTTTCTTTTTTTCTTTTTGCGTTGGTTCCGCCAAGCGGCTGGAGTTTGTTTTGTATATAACACTTTTCCTTAAAGAAACTTTTGCATTGACGAAAGCTTACTTTTGCATTGAAGTTCCCGGCCAGTTTGAGAGTGGACACTACGGATGACCGCAAAATATCTACATGCTCACACAAAGGATGCCTTTTATAAAGTTGACGGATTGTGTAAGTCATGGTATATACTTTTATGCGGCCTCTGAGTGAATTGACTCGACCATCCGGGGAACCGGGATGCCGGTTTTGTTTCTTTTTGTATTGGTTCTGCCTAGCGGCTGGAGCTTGTTCTATTGAATAACACTCCTTTGTAACAGCTGTGGATTAATCTGTTCGTTCTTCGTGCTTATTCCTTCTGCTGGCTGGAGTTTGTTTTGTTTAGTATTTTTACAGGACATTGGAATGATTAAGTCATCCGCTGAACTCATAACAGCCGGCTCACTGAACATTCGTTTGTCTGTCCGAGGAATCTGAATGGTTTTTTTATCAGCTGGAATTTGTTTTGTGGAAGATCACACCTTTGAGACAGTTCTGTGAATGAGTCTACACATTCTTTGTGTTCATTCTTCCTATTGGCTGGGGTTTATTTTACAAAGTATTTTCTGTTACAAATTTGTGAGGCAAAATTTAGCAATCCAATGGCAAAGATGTCATGGAATGTGGTCTGTATAATTTTGTTTTTGACACACAATTAATTTTTTCTACTATATCAAAATGTCAAATGTTAATATGAGTGTACTATCTCTCTCCACATGGAATGTAAATGGGTTGGGGCACCCCATAAAAAGAAGGAAGGTTATTACTTTTCTTAAATATAAGAAATATGATGTAGTGTTTCTTCAAGAAACGCATCTCTCCCCACAGGAAGCTGAAAAATTTGAGAAGATATGGGGTTGACATGTTTTTTTTAGTGCTGGTTCAAGTAAGAGCAAGGGAGTCATTATATTGATTAATAAACATCTACAATTCAAATGTCTCAAACAGACAAAAGATAAATAAGGGAGAGTCATTATTGTTTTAGCTGAAATTCAAGGGCAAAGGTTGATTTTGGCTAATATTTACACACCTAACGCTGATGATCAGGACTTTTTTATAGATCTTGAAGGGATTCTGCAAACCGCTGGCATCCCTCATGATATAATATTGGGAGGAGACTTTAATATTTTGATGGACTCAGTCCTTGATCACAGTGAAGCAAAAGTGTGTAAACCCCCTAGAGCAACATTGACGCTTCACAGGATGTGTAAAAATCTTGGTCTTATGGATATTTGAACCCATCTGGTAGGGACTATACATTTTTTTTTTTTTCATCAGTCCATAAGATTTATTCTAGAATAGATTTTTTTTTTTTTTTTTTGATATCCAAATCCCTCATTTCATCTGTTGTTGATTGCCCAGTTGGAAATAGCTTAGTCTCAGATCACGCCCTGGTGAGTTAAGAGGTGTTGCCATATACAGAGAAAAAGAAATCAGATAGTTGGTGCCTTAATGTGTGCCTTCAAAATCCTGATTTCCAACAAATGTTAAAGTCTGAAATCAATGTTTATATGGAAACCAACTGTTCCTCGGTATCCTCTGTGGGTGTGGCTTAGGAGGCACTTAAGGCAGTTCTTAGGGGTCACAGTATGCCTCATTCATCAAAAAAATCCAAAGCACGAGAACTCGTGGAGTTGGAAGGGAATATTAAAAGTGCGGAGGCAGAGCTGAAGCGCCGTATGTCAGCTGATGGCCTCAGAGAATTGACCCGATTGAAATATAGATATAATACTATTTTGTCGCGGAAAGTGGAGTTGTGGTTATTCAGGGCAAGACAGTCATACTTTGAGTCGGGGGACAAAGCAGGGAAGCTTTTGGCTAGATATATAAAGCAGAGAGAGTCTCTTTCTATCATTCCCTCAGTGAAATCTGCTGGTGGTGAAATTTTTACCTCAGCCATTGATATTAATAATGCCTTTAAAGAGTTCTATCTTGATCTTTATAGTTCCACATCTTCGTCTACTGATGAAGATATGAGATGACCTTGGAGGAGCTTGAAGAGGTAATAAAGTCCCTACCTACTGGCAAGGCTTTGGGGCCAGATGGTTTTGCCGCAGAATTTTTTAGATCCTATGCTACAGAACTGGCTCCACTTTTGTTAGAAGTTTAAACGAAATTATTAAAGAATGGAAAGCTTCCTCCAACCATGACACAAGCCCGGATCAGTCTGATTCTTAAAAAGGACAAAGATCCAAGCAAGTGTAAAAGTTACCGTCCAATCTCCCTGATCCATCTAGATGTAAAAATATTGTCAAAAATTTTGGCTAACCGATTAAGCAAGGTTATGACATCTCTTATAGATCAGGTGGGATTTATTTGGGGCCGTAGCTCTTCTGATAACATCAGGTGTCTCATCAATATCATGTGGTCAGTAGCGAATGATCAATCTCCGGTCGCTGCCATCTCACTTGACGCTGAAAAGGCGTTTGATATGGTAGAATGGGATTATCTTTTTAAGATTTTGGAAATATATGGGTTCGGGAGTACATTTATTGGTTGGATTAAGTTACTTTATAGACACCCTGTAGCAGCGATACAAACAAATGGATTAATTTCAGATTATTTTACTCTGGATAGGGGCACTCGGCAGGGCTGCCCTCTTTCCCCTTTATTGTTCTGTCTTGCCCTGGAACCATTAGCAGCCGCGATAAGGGAGGAGGATGATTTTCCAGGGGTGGTGGCAGGAGGTGTGGCGCATAAGCTTCTGCTTTATGCAGATTATATTTTATTATTTGTCTCTGAACCTACTAAATCTATGCTTTGCCTCCACAGAATTATTAATTCCTTTTCCAAGTTCTCAGGATACAAAGTTAATTGGTCTAAATCCAAAGCTTTGGCTCTGACAGTGTACTACCCAGTAATGGCTTTCCAGCCAGGTGCCTTCCAATGGCCCAAACAGGGCATGAAGTATTTGGGGATTTTATTCCCAGCAAATTTGTCTGTTATTAGTTAGTGTTCATTTTGACCCTTTAATAAAAAGATTTTTGAGCGATGTGGGCTTCATTACATTTATCGATGATTGGGAAGGTTAATGTTATTAAAATGAATTGTATTCCAAAATTTAACTACCTGCTACAATCTCTCCCTGTAGATGTCCCCCTCTCTTATTTCAAGCAATTTGATAGCATAGCGAAGTCCTTCATTTGGAGGTAAATGTCCCAGATTGCATTTTAATAAGTTACATGGGCCGATTGACAAAGGAGGGCTAGGCCTACCCAAGATTTTGTTTTATTACTATGCTTTCAGTCTCAGACATTTGGCTCATTGGTCACTTCCACCTGAGAGAGCCCCTCCCTGGTTTGTTATTGAACAGGCAGTTCTTGCCCCTATTTCGCCATTACAAAGCATCTCTATCAAACTAATCGGAAAAGTTAAGATACACCCCGTTATTTCGCATTTACACTCAGTATGGACTAAAGTGTCCAGATTGTTCAGATTGGACACTTATTTAAATGTTGCCTCGAGCATATGGCAGAACCCAAGAATATGTATTGGCAAGTCCCCTTTCTGCTGGCCAGAGTGGATTGTGAGGGGGGTTGCTACACTCGGTGATCTATATGAAAGTGAAGTGTTGAGATCGTTTGAAAACTTGGTCCAGCATTTTGAGATCCCCAGACCTCAGTTTTATAGGTATTTACAATAGTGCCACCTGCTTTGTACTATTTTTGGGAGTAGCACACACCCCCCTAAGGAGGCAGATGCTTTGGGAGAGGTGATTGCGGCTTTTGGAAAAGGTCATGAGGCATCAGTGTACTACTCCCTGTTATTTCAGAGTATGTGGGATGGAGCTTTAACTTCTATTAAGAGATTATGGGAGAAAGATTTTAATTTGCTATTGGAGGATGGAGTGTGGACTAAGATTCTGAAAAATGTCAAGTCTGCATCTAGAGATTCAAGGGTTCGCCTTATGCAATTTAAGATTTTACAAAGATTTTATTGGACCCCCTCTAGATTATATAGGCTTGGTCTTAAAGACACACCCACCTGCTGGCGATGCCAATCAGAAATTGGAGACACAACCCATGTTTTTTGGGGATGCGTTAAGATCCAAGATTTTTGGTTAAAGATTCAGAATTATTTGCGTGACATTCTGGGCCCCAGACTTTGCATTTTGGGCGATGGGGAAGTTATAAATTCGGGGGACAAATATATAAAAAATTGGGTTCTGACTGGCGTGATGATTGGCAGACAAATTATTTTAAGGGGATGGAAGTCAGATGAAGCGCCACCATTTCCAGAGTGGTGTGCGGAGATGGGGAGGTTGGCGGCTTATGAGAAGATGATAGATGGAAGGCTGAGGCTGGAGGACTTGTTTTTCAGGAAGTGGGGTAGGTATTTGGCAGTTTTGGAAGACTCTAGGGGAAGGGATGAGGAGGGAGACGTTTAGTTGAATTATGCATGTTTATTATATATTTTAATTTTTATTTATTTGTATTTCTGTGTGTGTGTGTGTATTAATTTATGTGACCACAGGGGTGTTCTTTGGGGTAGGGTGGGGTTGGTGTTTGGGGAGGGATTTTAATGAGGGTTAAAAGTTAAATGATGATCCGGTGTGTATATGTTGTGTTTTTCTCTGTGTTTTTTTCTTTGAATCAATAAAAAATGTTAATTACAAAAAAAATAGTTAAGTCTGATTGCTTGGGGGAAGAAGCTGTCATGAAGTTGGCTGGTGCGGGTCCTGATGCTGCGATACCACCTGCCTGATGGTAGCAGTGAGAGCAGCCCATGGGGTCGGGTGGCTGGAGTCTTTGATCCTCCGAGCTTTTTTCACATACCACCTGGTATATATGTCCTGGAGGGAGGGAAGCTCACCTCCAATGATGTGTCTGACAGTTCGCACCACCCTTTGCAGGGCTTTGCGTTTGAGGGCGGTGCTGTTGCCGTACCAGGCAGTGATGCAGCCAGTCAGGATGCTCTCTACAGTGAAGGTGTAGAACCGTGTGAGGATGTGGCGGTTCAATCCAAACTTCCTCAGCCGTCTCAGGAAGAAGAGGCGCTGATGAGCCTTCTTCACAACGACTTCAGTGTGGATGGACCATGTGAGTTCCTCAGTGATGTGGACACCCAGGAACTTGAAGCTGCTGACTCTCTCCACTGGTGCTCCATTGATGGTGATGGGACTGTGTTCTCTGTCTTTTCTTCTGAAGTCCACCACAAGCTCCTTTGTCTTACTGACGTTGAGGGAGAGGTTGTGCTCCTGACACCAGTGTGTCAGAGTGTGCACCTCCTCTCTGTAGGCTGTATCATCACTGTCAGTGATCAGGCCTACCACCACCGTATCATCAGCAAACTTGATGGCATTGGAGTTATGTGTTGCCACACAGTCATGTGTCGTACAGCCTACTCCTGGTGAACAAGGTTTGAAATGAACACCTGCCAAATGAGGATTTTTCATGCGGAGTATTTTGCTGATGTACCAGCCACTGTGGAAGGCAACCTGTAAGACTTCTCGGAGTGATATATTACAAGAAATTAGACACAAAGACGTGTGTTTGATGAAACGTGATTCTATTTTGAAGAACAGACGAAAGAAAAGCAGCCGACGCGCGTCTGATTTTATATGTGCGCAGTGAGCTCCACTGTTCACAAGTCCAATGAAAGCGCTTCTCCTAGACACGCACATGCATAGAGTTCTGGGCCTCATTTTCCCAATAACTATTGATCTTAGCTGTTAAGAGCATTTTCTATGAGAGATTTTATGAACGTTTGTTATTTTTTATGTGCACCCAGGGTGTGATATGGCATCCGCCACCCACAAAATGTGACGAGGCTCAATCCAGTTCGCAAGCTCCTCGTCCAAATGTATTTCATGCACAAGTAATTTTGCTCATCTACCCGCAACAGGTGGGTGACCTGTAAGACGTAATGGAGTGACACATGACAAGAAATGCTGCGAGTCAAAAAGATGTGCTTGAAGAAACACACTTTATTATATTTTTAAGAACAGACAAAAGAAAAGCCGTCAGTGCTTGTGTCTGATTCGCTGTTTGATCAGAGGCGTGCAGCGGGACCCTGTCTCGTGGAACAAGCGCATGTAAAAAGTTATCAATCCTTTTTCTCTGTTTCATTCGACTGAAAACTGTTTGGAAGAATAATGTCATCTATGAGAATGCTGCAAATGATCTCTGATCATCTCATGAGGAACTGTGAGTTTCGCTTTATTTCCACGGAGCAGTTCACTCTTACACATTGTGAACGCAACCCTGCAGGTTCAGTAATATATACAGGTATCTTTGTATTAAAGAAACAAAGACGAAAGTGATTCAGTCATAAAGTGATACAAGACACGTTCACCTTGAACCTAAAATTTTGTTATATTTTCTTTAGGCAGCATAAACTGTATTACAAACACATTCGATAAGAACACACATTTTGCAGCATTTTTTGGGAACACAAGGGAATTTGTTATGATGATTATTATAATTATCTTTACATTTATAATTGTCTTTTAGTTCTTAATTTGTATGCTATCAATAATTTTTCACCTGTTGCCGCATACTGATACTTGCGTGATTGCGAATGGGGCCGTTGGAGACGGTAAATGTTTGGATTTGGGGAGGTGGTTATATATAAGATTTTTTAATCACTTCGTTATTTTAATTGCTTTTTTAATTTAGTTTAAAGTGCAATTTGAATTTAGAAATGTCTTTTTACGTTTTTCGTGTTTCAATAAATTTATTTAAAAGCAAAGCAAAATCAATAAAGCAAAAATATTCACCGACCTTGGGGGTTGACCATATAATCGGATATCGTGATATTTTAAATGTGATTATAATTAAAATATTTTTTACATATCGCCCAGCCCAAAATGGAAGTTAAATTTTTCATGAACAATTGTAAAATTAAGTAATTTTATGGAGACCCGCACAAACATGTGTACTCAATTCCGTATTGCAACATGTTACCTATTATTTTTTTGCATATTTGTTGGTTTTTGAGTAGTCTATGGGCAATATAAACATTTTATTTTATAGAAAAACTTTGTTTTTGAAAATAGTAAATTATTAGTTTGTGGTATGGCTCTTTCGAAAAAATGCATCAACCAAAAATAAAAAAAATTGGCTCCTTAGTGGAAGAAAGGTTCCTGACCCCTGTTCTAAGCTAATGTTTATGCCTCTTTATCTTTATAGTATAACTGTAAGCTGTGTAATTGCAGTCTACAGTTTTTGCCTGTACTTTACTTACTTAAAATGTATGCTAGATTAAGCTTATACACCTGAAACATGCTTCAACACTTTTAATGTTGAGATTTATAAATCGCAAACAAAGGCAATATGCAACTTTTGAGTTTCTGTGATACTGAGCATTATTAAATCAGATTGTGAAGTGAAAGGAATGTATAATCTCTAAGAAAACTGTCATTTTAAACCTGTGCTACTGTTAAAGCCTATTTTGATAACAATCTCTTCTTGAATATCCCTTACACACACACACACACACACTTGGCTCCTTTGCCCTTTCCTCTTTGTGCTCATTCTCTCTCTCTGTTCTGCCTCCATATACAGTGAGTCTTGACTAAGTATTAGTATTAGAGGCAGCAGTGTCCCCTGAAGTAAAACAATCTGCTGTAATCTATCAGTGTGTTATCAGCCCTATCTGAGAGCTGGAGTGAGCCGGGCCGGGGCCATGGCGCCGTGCTCCGAGCTGATAAAGTTTCAAGAGTTCAGCGATGATAAATGTTAAGAAACTACACCCTCGTTAGAGAGGATGTGGACTTGGCAGGGACCATGAAGGGGGCCGCACATGAAAGAGCAGAGAGAACAGAAAAGGTTGGCACCCGCACCAGTCACCAGGTCAAAGGTCAAGACCCTGTTATTGCACAGACAATTTCACCTTCTTAATTGTCTATTTTGGTAAAAAAAAAAAAAAAAAAAAACACCTTCAGCTTTATCACCTAGAATGCCAGTCATAAGCTTGGACACACCCAGTCATTCTTATTTTTACTATGGTCAACATTTTAGATTGTAAAAATTCATCTAATGTCAAAAACTATGATGAACATTTTGTAAACTGAATGGAAACATAAATTCTATGCCTAAAAAAGTAATGGAAATCAGTAAAATATAAAAAAAATCATGGAAACGTATAGCAATATCTATTTCTATTAGAATTTTTAATGCTCTAATGCTTGAGTGCCATCTCGATAAAAAAACATTTTTTTTGTCCCCAATCCTTATCCAGTAATAACAAATGTCATGGAAATTCATTGGTTAAATGATGTGGTAACCCTATATGTATATGTATGTATGTATGTATGTATGTATGTATGTATGTATGTATGTATGAATATAATATATATAAGTTAAATGAGATCAAATGACCATTTGACAAAGATAATTTTTTTTGGACAATTTCTTTATTGTCGACGATGTCGATAATGTCGACTAATCATTTCAGCCCTATTCCCATGTATGCTGGATACTTGTTGGCTGCCTTTCATTCTTTATCTGGTCTAAACTTGTTTTGCATAGAAATTCTTACATAGGCACAATTTATATTTGTCTACAAAATTTATTTAAAGCATTTAAGCATAAGCCTTTAGATCAAACGGTTTTGAGTATCTTGAGAAACATCAGTTCAGTCAAGTGTCTCCAAACTTTATCTTGATGATAAAGTTCCCTTTATTTCTACCATCTTGCTGTCAGCTGAAGATAGGAAGTTTGTAGAATCTCTAATAAACTAGTATCTAATAAAGCAATAATTTTCCTCAGGAGAAAGTTTACAGGGGACAGTTGGGTGTTGTCCATAATAACAGCTGTATTATCCTCTATGTCATTATTCTGTGTTTGTTAAGACCCAGCTTCTTGCAGACTGCATCCCCCTAGAAAACTGCAGAACTGCACCCAGACCAAGCATATAGTGTGTCTTGGCCCATTTGCTGTCCTCTGTCCCATCTTTCCAGTGACCTCTCTGCCTGAAGCCAGCACATCAGCTGCTCAAATCTATCAGCCTGTGTGTCATGCCTCAGAGTCCCCTGATGACGATGCTTTTGATAAGAGAACAGTACTCAGAAGTGCACAGTGCAAATAGCCGATAACGCATTATATTCCTGACCGATATTAAGTGCTTAGAGTTCAAATTTCAGGCTGATAGCTTTTCTGAGTCTTTACTCAAGATTTGTTGTGGTGTAACCAGAATAGCTCAGTCTTGAGAGTGATACACACAGGGTCGAATTCACTAAACCTTTGTCACTTTTGCGCATGGTATTTCAGCGCGTAAATCTGTGTCTTATTCACTAACCACCTGCAATCCAGTTTAACCAAGCACTAAATGCACTGCACCATGAGTATGTAAACTCTCACTGACATTCTTTTTAGTGCAAACACCTCCTTTCTGTGTTAATTTGGCTTATTATAGATTCATCAGAAACAAAGATATAGAAACAGCGCAGGCAACACATGCAAATCAGTGGGCACAATTAATCCTTCGTGAATTACCCCCAAAATCCTCTGAATTAGACCGGCCTTCTTAGGAGCAAGCCCATAAGAACAGCCCCCCCACATCCGCTCCCCATGCTCCCCAGTCATTTTTAGGTCTTCTCTGATAAATATAAGTCTTAAAAGCTCTTAAAAGACGTCAGTACCATTGTGATCATGACAGAGTTCATGAGCGTATAATGGCAGCTAATGTGATGCAGAGCGCGGGTAGCTTTGTTCGCAGAAGTGCAGAGCTTTTAATAGAATCTGATAGGCGTCAGTCCCCGGGCCCAGAGGACAGAATGAGGACCACGTGTTCATCAAGGAACTCTTTGCTCATCAAGGGAGTCGGGAGTGCTCTGAATGAATAATTTGTCAATAATTGGCCATGTCAGTCTCGTCAGACTTTTGATAATGTCCCGTTTATTTAGGGTTGGCCCGGCAAAATATCTCCAATTGAAAGCAGCGTGTGGCAGAAGATCTCAGCTTTCGATAGCATCATTAAGGGCTTTAGAAGTATTTTAGCTGAATTCACACAAAGCAAAAATAGATAAATAAATAATGAAAAAGAAAAGTGGAACATCAACTGTCAGGGACGTGATATGGACTATAAAAATCATTGGGGAGTGTTGAGAGATAAAAGATTATCCTTTTTTTTCTGTCGCCTTATTGCCTCCTCAGCCATCACTGTAGCGAATTCGCTTACTCAAGCAATAGAGCAGACTTACAAAATGCTTACCCTAGCACTGTAGTATGACATCTGACTTTACACTAAAAGTGTCTGAAAGTGTGCAATGTGGTGCGTAAGTGTCTAATTTCTGCGCCACTAGCATCGAACAAACAGATAGTCCCACCCCAAACTCCATTGGTTGAGCCAATGTTGCAATGGGATGCTCAAACGTAGCAATTTTTTATATCGCCACAGCAATTACAGTCTTTGGAGGAATCAGACTACAAATGGTTTACTTTTAGTTGTCTCTGCAGATTAGGTTGGGTAGGAGAAAGTGTTCTATCATCCAAAATACTGTATTACATGCATCACCTTGGGCATTTTTTTAAAAGAAATCTTCATTTATTCATGTGGAGTCTTTATTTTGCCCACCCCTGCCAAATCTCAAATCATTTAAAGTATGGGATTCATTACCCCTTTGGAGATGCTGGGCATTCCTTTCTGTATACATATGGGGGGAACTTCTATCTTTGAAATATCTTAGAATAGCTAACCCTCATCAGATTGCCCAAATCCTTGATGGCAGCCACATTTCAAAGACTTGTTCAGGTCTCCTTTGCTTTCTTTTCAGAAGAGTAGCAACCTAGTGAATGGGGAAACGTTTTGACAAAAGCATCTCTCTTTTTATTTTTTATTTGATTTTTTTTTAAATCTTACACTGACCTGCTTTGTTTTTTTGTGTAGTCATTTTCCAGACTTGTATCTGAAGAAATGCATGGTATCATATTAATCTACGACATGTCATGAGATTGTCAGAGTTTGTGTGAGGTCCACATGTGGACAGGAGCTCTCCCTTGGCCGTAGTTTGGGAAGGTGTCCCTATGTCTCTGTCAGAGCGAAGATCAGCCTGATACCAGCTGTCAAACCCTGCTCTTGTTCAACCTGTGACCTTTCAGTCAACTGGGCCCAGTTTGCAAGCACTGTTGCTCTTTTTCCTTTTTATGCAAATATACTGTCAGAGGTTGCTGCATGGAAACTGAAGGGTGTATTTGTTTCAGAATGGACCTGAAGTTAAATGGTGAAGATTTAAGTTTCTCAATAAAGACAAATAAAACACAGAAGATGAAAATATACATTTTGGAAAGCCTATGTTTTTGTTTTCCTTTCCTTTTCGTGAAGTTCATTGTTGATTACTATCTGCTAACTGACCAGAAACTCAATTAGAATTGAAAGTGATATTGGCCTCACAAATTTGCATCTGCCTTTATCGCAGAACAAACTACTAAATCATACCTTACTCTTGCATCTATTCTATATTTTATTCTTATTCTCACACATTTCTGCTGATATATTTAAGATTACCAAAGCAAGCACTTATATTTAAAGGAATATTCCATTTTCAACACAAGTTATGCTCAATTGACAGCGTTTGTGGCATAATATTGATTACAAAAATAAAAAAAGTCAAAAATCAAGGTACAGTGGGAGTGAATGGGGGCCAATTTTTGAACTTTAAAATACTCAAAAGTATAGCCACAAGACATAAACAATATGCATGTTAACTTGATTTTAGTGTGATAAAATCACTTACTTTTCTTACACTTTACTATATAAAGTTATATCCAATTTTAAAACTTTGTTGGCCTGACGATGCAATGTCAACCCTAAAGTGACTGTAAAAATGACAATTTAAACAACTTTACAGCTCAATGACTTTTAACAGAAGAATTAATGTAAGTGCTTTTAAATAAAGTATTAATCTTCACATTTCTGCTTTTAAACCTTCCAAAAATTGGCCCCATTCACTTCCATTGTAAGTGTCTCACTTTCAGCTAGATTTAGGAGGGACAAGTTGAATGTAATCAACATTATGGCACAAATTCTGTCATTTGAGCTTAATTTACCTAACGCCACCCTAACCTAACCCCAACCCTTACAGGCTCTAAAATACATACTTTCACTAATACATTAATTCAAATTATAACCTAAAATCTTGTTGATAAAATGTCTTTCAAAAAGAACCCAAAGGCCCCTCATCCTACTGTCGCCATGCAGATGTGTTCAAAATCCATTTATGATGGGGTTACATGCTAAATGAATTACACATGTATGTTCCAAACTGCTGTTATGATTATGCCATGTTCTCATATTAGCAGGAAAAACTATTACAGTCATTGGGGTGCTGAAGTGCTGGAGTTCATATTATTCGGAACAGCGATAAGTCTTTAAGAGGTGAATGAGGGGATTGTGAGTAGAGGGCTTGGCTTGGGGGGAGGAGAGAGAGACAGAAGCATTAATATTCTCTCTCCCTTGAAAGTCCTTCACAGATAAAAGGGAAAAGAAAGAAACGAGACATCTCACCCCGCGCTTTTATTTCCTATTGCCTCATCTTAAATTTCCATTATTCACTGCAAAAAAGCCAAGCCTATTCACATTCCTCTCTGACACTGAGGCCCCCCCAACACTCACATACATTCACTTCAACCAAACACCATTATTAATCATCCCTATCGGTTTCTTCCATCTCCCTGCTATTTGCTGTTTAATCACTAAAATAATATCAAGAGGGGGGTAGAGGGCCTGTTACCATGGCGACCAAATGGAAAAGGTCAGGGTGAGTTTATCTTATCAGCGATAGAGTATGGTTACTAATTACAGATAGGTACTACCAGTGCTCAGTCCACAGGGCCCTGCCTTAAAATACTATCAGCAATCCACACCAGCCTGATATTAAAATTATCTACAGTCATCCACATTCACACACACACAGACACACCTCATCCTGGCACACATTGGATGATGTGGGCCTTAGCTTTCTCTAATGTTAGTTAACACAACTAACTCGCAAATTACAGTTAATACTACCAATTAAAAAACTGCTATGACATTTTACGCTAGGGCTGGAAATCAGCAGCGATACGATTATGATAAAATTAGAATTATAATATTATTATGATTCATTACATTCTGTGTATAGTTATTGTGATCTTTTGCTCACTGGTTAGTCTTTCATCTGTATTGGACTTTGGTGCTTTGCACATAATTTTTTTGCTCGTTTTGAGTTTTATCGAACACAAATTTTTGAGTGTGATGCAATGTATTAGAAATAATACTACCTCTGCGTGCACGCACACACACTTATTCTGAGTGATGGTCGGTCTTCAAATATCAATGTAAAAATTTTTTTATACAAAATATTGATTTTTGGCTTGAGAATGTAAATACAGTATCATCAGATAAAACTTCGCAATACTTTGATATATAATTTTTCCCCACCCCTTACCTAAACAAATTCTGTTCGCTGGACAATGGCTCAATCTTTACGTTATCACACAGATTGTCTTGATTTATGACAAGACCTCACATAGATACTGTTAATGTCCCACACTAATGGTAAAACCTTTATCAGTTCAAATAAACCATTGTCAAATATTTGCTTTATTAGTATAATTGCTGTAAAACTAATACCTAACATCCTGACAACAGAATACTGTTCACCAGTGACAAGATGTTCTGTTCCCCAGCCTACTAAACTGGCTTTTGTAACCACTGAACTATTGACCCAAACTAAAGCAAGAGTGTTTCTTTTAGTTGGTTCACCGGTCTTCCTCCGCAGTGAGTTGACTCACTAATGTTTCCTTAGCATCATTCGCCTTAATGACAAACCATTTGTAATTAGATTTAGTGAGGCTGCGGAGATAACAGCACTAATTAATGGAAGGTGTTTGTGTACGTGCATTGGCACACATAATGTTAAATGTGTCAATGCGGATGTCTTTGTTTGTGCTTTTGTTCTTTGTGTGTAACTTTAAAGGATTAGTTAATTGAATAAGGAAATTCTGTCTGAAATTCTTTACTCCTCCTCATTTTATTCCAAACCTGTTTGACTTACTTTCTACCTTTGACCACAAAAGATGATTTTTTTAAAAAAAAATATCCAGGCCACTTTTTCCATATATATGAAAGTGAATAAGAACTGGGGCCTCCATAATGACATAAAGCAAAAGTGGTCCATACAACTCTTCTTTCTGAAGACATATGATATATTATTCACTGAAAATATAAACATCCACCCATAGCTTTCCTTTGCATGTTCATGAGAGAATTGGAGATGCCAGATCTGTGAACGAATCCTTCTTTTGAGTCGGATCTTTCAATGAATCTTTTGACCCAGTTCACAAAAATGGTCAAAGGATTAATTTACAAATCGGACTGATCTGAATCAACTCTGGTCAGAATGACATATAGGGTAAATAAATGATGGCCGAATTTTCTATTTTGGGTGAACTATTCCTTTAATCCTAGCTTGCAGTTGTACGTTTTTGTAAAAAAGAGCAAACAGACATGTTCTGTTTGTTCGCATCTTAGACATGCACATCAGAGTGTGCTGGTGTTTCCATGCACTCCTTCATTTATCATCTTTGACATTTGGCTGTGCTCTCCCTATCTTCCTCTCATCTGAAAAGAACACGTTTTTCCCATCAGAAATCCTGCTGTGACTTTTGCGTTCGAGGGGTGCTGATACTTCCTTGCAAACGGCATCTCTGTGTGTATCTTTTCCGGGCTGCGTTCCCTCATCTCCCCCCAGTCCTCTTCTTCTTTCTCACCCCCTGCCCCCACCTATTCACGCACTCTCACTCACCTTCTTTACTTCTCAACATGGATGTTATCAGAAACAGTTAGGGCTCTGGTGATGCCCTGCCTCTTGAAAATACCCCCTTTCTTTCCCGCTGCCAGCTGTATGGTGGCTAACATGCCTACTCCATTTGCCCTCACCACCCCCACCCTATGTTCTCCACACTTATCTCTTTCACTCTCACACATCGATTGTATTTTTACTTACTTTATAATGTTTTTGCCTGTGCTACAATGGTGACAGATAACATTTCAACCGCCATTTTCCCATCAAGTTCCTGCCTTATTCCCTCTCTTTCCCTCTCTTGTGTGCCTGTACCTCAGATGTGGCACATACATAAGTTCTTTCTTTGGCTTGTGAATTCTTTCGAACAAGGTTTCTGTCAGCAATGGTTGTGGTGGATGTGAACAACCTGAGGTGACTTGAACTACAGCCTTTTAAATGATTTTAAATAATAAAAAAGTAATTTATTCCATACATAGATAAGTAATATTCACCATTTTTAAATTGTAATTGGTAGCATCTCTTCCCTAACAAAAATATAGACTTCCAAAATTATCATTTAGCAAACTGTGATGAACATGGTCACAAATTTGTCTCAAAATTGGCTGCAAATAAGTCGTTTTTTACAAGGGTTGTGTTATAATTGAATTGAGGTTTTCTAGACATTCTCCTGAGACCATTTAATTTAATACTCTCCGATATCTTATCTAGCTTGTTTTTAGAAATTTAAAAGTAAGGTGAATGAATATTCAGTACTGTATGTTTGTAATAGTTTACTGGAAATTTTATCAGGGAGAGGACTGAATGATATTGTCATACTGTATTGTTTTGAGGCAGTGCTGGGCTGGCTGAGGAAGACAGCTGAAGTGTTTTAGTGTGTGTGTGTGTGTATAACCTCTGTGCATTTGAGTCGGCTCCTGGGCAGTAGCTCACTGTGTTGTCTATTTTATGTGCTTTTATGGTGATTAAGTCATAACAATTATACTAGAGCCATAAAGGGCTTTTCACTACCTCTTGACAAGGAGAAAAGAAATGCATGCATTAATGTCTTTAGCACATTAGTTCTTTGTACACATTTGACATTACAATTTAGTAAAAAACTAATTACACAACAGAGTTGTGGCCTAGTGTCAGACACACTGAGCTGTGGCGATCATATGAAAAACACAGGTTCGAATCTGCAATTATGATGCAATAAAGTAAAAGGGCAGTGCGGTTACCACATGCATTCCAGGTACATTAAGTCATGGTGCTTATATGGAGGACAGAGGGTCTTATCCCCTCTGTACTATCACTAAAAAGTGGCAAAAAACAATTCAAATAAAACAAATCGGCCCATATTTTAAAGTCCCAAAAGGCCTTAGTCTAGGCACCACCCTCTGCTTCTAGGGGGCACCTGGTGCTCTAGTGCCCCAGTCGGCATGTTTGTGTGATCTTCTGTGTTTAGTCTTTAGTCTGGGCAAGCACAGCTGGGGATGTCTGCACGGGGGAGCTGGAAGATCTGCACAACCCTTTGTCTTCATGAAGCTCTGATCTCAGGGTCATAGTCTGGATAAGCAATGAAGGCCGCATGCGTGTGTGTGTGTGTGTGTGTGTGTGTGTGTGTGTGTGTGTGTGTGTGAGAGAGTGTGTGTGCGAATCAGTTATAGTAGGTGGATGACGATGGATCTGCTGAATTCTGTCAGGGTGGAAAGTGAATGGCATGATGGAATGATGAAAAGAGGGAGGTAAAGAAGGATGAGAGACCTCTCCTCCACATACCGTACCGATGACCACCTCTCCCTTTCTTCTGAAGCATCTCAGAGCCGTTCTGGGTGAAGATGAGTCCTTAAAGGGATAGTTCATCCAAAAATAAAAATATAATTTACTTGCTCATTACTCAGTATTTTTCCAAACCCATATGACTTGCTTTCTTCTATAAAACAGAAATGGAGATGTTAGGGAATGACGGCCTTAGTCACCATTCACTTTTTCATTGCTCCTTTTTCCATACAATTAAAGTGAATGGAGACTGAAGCTGTCAGTCCTTAACATTCTGCCTAACATCTCCTTTTGTATTCCAAGGAACTAAGAAAGTCATACAGGTTTGCAACAAAAGGGTGAGTAAATGATGACAGAATTTTCAGGGGGATCATTCTTATCCTTCCTCTACTCTTTCAACCCCTCCGATTCACTGATGAATTCTCTCCCTGGCACATTTTTGTCATTAGATATTGTATAAAACAAACAAATTGCAAGAGATGAGTATGTGCAAACATGCAAAAGTGTCTTAGAGGTTACGGCTGCCTTGATATTAATGTATACTTTTGATATTAATTTAATCTGTGTTCGCTTCTTTTGTTGGCTCCGCTCCTTTAATTGAAGAAGTTTTCATGGGAAAAGAATGTGTCTGAATATTGCTTCAGGCTTATCCAAGGACAGCTCATATCAATCAAGTTAAGGCCTGATAGCAAATGCAACTTTGAGAGGCTGTTCGCCAGTCCTTTTGGGAGGCTGTTTTACCTTGTTCTGAATTTGATAAGGTCATTTAAGGAATATTTCTCCCCAAAATGAAAATTTTGTCAGCATTTATTCATCCTCATGTCGCTCCAAACCTGTATGACTTTTTTTTTTCTTTTGTAGACCACAAAGGACAAATTTGGATCAGTAATTAATTCCTTTTTTTTTTTTTTTTACTATAAATTCTCCTCCCTGCCCAGTAGGTGGCGATATGCACAAAGAATGCAAATTGTCAAAAACAAAAGAATAATGTGAAAGTGGAGATTTATAGGAAAAAAAAGGACTTAAATATTGATCTTTTTATCTCCAAAACCTATCATATCGCTTCTGAAGACATGGATTTAATCAATGGAGTCTTACGGATTACTTTTATGATGCCTTGAAGTGCTTTTTGGATCTTCGAAGTTCTGGCCACCATTCACTTACATTGAATGGACCAACAGAGTTGTGTTCTTCAGAAGAAAGAAAGTCATACACATCTGGGACGGCATAAGGGTGAGTAAATGATGAGAGAATTTTTTATTTTTGGGTGAACTATCCCTTAAAATGGATGCAAATTTCAGTTGAAACATGAATGTATGCTAGCATTTACAGACCAGAGTGCCTGTGAGCCTGTGTGTATTACACTTGTATGTATATTAACAGGTTGTGACCCCCATTTAACCCCACACTGCTGTTTGCTCTGATGCTCAATATTCAGTTAGACGCATCTCAGCAGCTGTTGTCCCGCCCCTTTTCATAGAGGGAGAGCCTGATGCTGCTTAAAGACGTTATCTAAACACACATACACTGGACCACATTTCAGTGGTAGGATGGTGGAAAAGAACAAGGGGTACTTCATAAAAAACAGTCAAAAGAACTGTCAAAATGTGTGTCAAGATGATTAAACATGACAATGCTTTGTGTCAATATGCTTATCAGATTCTTTTTAATGGTAATTTCTTTTGTCAGTGTCACATGACCACAATTTTGCACACTTTCTCCTCTGTTTCTTTCTCTGTTCTGCAGTTCATAGGAACATTTTCTAATTTCGTGGTAAACAGGGTGATATTGCAAAACAAATATAAATGTATCTCATTATTTGTCAGCATTTAGCTGATATTTAATATACATCTCAATATTAACGTATTTGCCCTGAGATGGCTTATGTTTATTTTTCTCCAAACAGAGACATTTAAATAAGTAAAATAAAGTAAAAATTTTGTTTAAAAATAATTTAAAGGCATGTTTTTCAAGACATGAATTGAAGGAAGAATGATATTTATGATATTTTCCTTTATTCATTTATGCATTTATTTAACTTTACATGGTAATAAACAGCATTATATACCTACATATATGAAAACTTCAGGAAACTTAATAGTCAAATATTAAGCACATTAGAGCTGAAATGAATAGTTGGCATTATCGATAACGTCGACAATAAAAAATAAATTGACAATTTCCTTTATCAAATAGTCGTTTGATGTCATGTAACGTAACACGAGATCATATGAAACTCTAATGATGGCGCGAGAGCAGCACTGCAGCTCGCGCCTGACTGAGGAGAGGTAGAAAACACAGCTCACAGTCCAGATGCACTCTAAACTTTCACTGCTTCAGGTGATGTAGATCGCAAAGTATGAGGGAATAATACATAATAAGTAAATACGGAAGCACTCTCATTGTGAAATAAGCGGAGCTGGAACTGCTGCTCCGCTGAAGCCCATATTATGCTCATTTACAGGTTCATAATTTTATTTTGGGGGTCTACTAGAATAGGTTTACATGCTTTAATGTTCAAAAAACACATTATTTTTCTCATACTGTACATTGCTACAGCACCTCTTTTCAATCTCTGTCTGAAACGCTCTGTTTTAGCGCCTGTCTCTTTAAAGACCCCCTTTCCAAAAAGCCCAGTCTGCTCTGATTGGTCAGCTGGCCCAGTCTGTTGTGATTGGTCAACCGCTTAGAGCAGGGGTGTCAAACTCGGTTCCTGGAGGGCCACAGTCCAGCAGAGTTTAGCTCCAACCCTAATTAAACACACCTGAAGCAGCTAATCAAGGTCTTCAGGAGTGCTTGAAGATTACAAGGAGGCATTTTGGAGCAGGACTGGAAATAAACTCTGCAGGGCTGCGACCCTCCAGGAACTGAGTTTGACACCCCTGGCTTAGAGCGTGTGTCGGAAATGTAACGGCCCTTACCATAACCGAGTTTCAGCTTAAAGTAGCCGTTAGGCTGGCATTATGCAAATGTTTTACATAGTGACATCGCTAAGTCACGGAAGTAATGGCTGGACCAACCCGATCTCATGAAAAGTCGTAAATAATTTATGAGGTGGTTATTTCGTGTGATGTCGCACCATTTTGTTTGCACAAACTCCTAAGACTTTCATGTGCAAATTCCCGGATGTCTAATGCAGAAGTAAGCGAGTTTTGTGCACGAGGCGTTAAGGACATACTTGTTAATATTATGCCCTTACCCAAACCCCTTATCTAAACTTAACCAATCAGTAGAGTGTGTAAACATGATAGGAAGCTGTTGTGTGTGACAGAAGCAAGTAACTGTCGCGTATTAGATGGAAACGATGTCCAGCGACATCATTCAAATGAGTGCAGTCGCACGATATCATACGAATTAGACAAATTTAGAAAAGTCGTACGAATCCTGACGATTTCGCTGAGAGAATTTGTTGGACTGGACTGCAAAACAGGCATTTCTGGCAGTTCAGGAGCAGTGTTTTCTGTGGGAGAGAGTAACTCCCTTTGGTGTGGACTTTGTGCTTTGTAACTTTGCAGACCTTTTACATGCACAAACAGCTATATTACACACTAAAGGAAAGGTAAAATCCCAAAAAGCATAATAGGGCCTCTTTAAAGGAAACACCTTGGCGTTAAATCTATAATGCAGTTATATTTAATGCGTTATAGCTTTAATAAAGTTAAAATAAGGAAGCAGGTCATGTAAATAACTACAAACTCTGAAACTGGCATTTCTCTGTGCGGTCAGCACCTTTTCTATGAGTTGCGCGAAGTGTCCCGATCTAAGGGGGAGAGATTGAAACTGCACCCGGCTGATGCACACTCTGTTGCGGGGACTCTCATCCCTCGAGCGCACACTTGCTGCAGCTAGATTGTAACGTGACATGATAATATATGTGTCACTGTCCATTTCTTATCATGAAGAAAATTGGCAATACGCAGCTTTATTAATAAGAGAGAGTTTGTTTTTTTGTGAGTTAAAGATGGATTTAAGTAAACAGAAAAGTGAGAAAGGGTAGTCTTCACCTCATTATACACTGCAACAAAATAAGTTTTTGTTTTGGCTTGTTTTCCAAAAATAATATTAAAACCCCTTTAAAACAACGTACATTTACTTTAGCGGCTATACTGCAGAAGAAAAAATTGTTATCTGAGAATGTATCTGAAAAAAAGATTGAGAAGCAGCATATAAGATATTTAGACTTCTTTTAGAGAATAGATCTTGAATATAAGTATATTTTGTCTACTGCACTTGCAGAGGAATGAATACACTTACATACAAAATACACTTATATTTAAGATACATTCTCTTAAAACAAGTCTAAATATCTTTCTTGTTGCTTCTCAAGTAAATGTATCTTCTTTTAAGGATTTTTAGACCATTTTAAATGGGAAACAAGACAAAAACACTTGATAACAATAGGATTTTTTGCAGTGAATTTTTTTTTTACTGAATTAAACAAGTTTTTTTTTTTCCTTTAATTCAGCGAATGCCATTTAGAGGTATTTTTAAAAGATGATTTTGTCCTCTTTATTGTTAGCAAGCATATTTAATACAACCTTTTAAGTCGAGGCACAAGCTGAATAGTCGGTTAAGAGCTAATGATTAATCATTGCAATAATCACCGAATAGTTAAATAATCGTTCTAATAAACATTAGATTTACAATTATTTTGATAATCGACTAGTTGCAGCCCTAAAGCGCATTAAAATCGTTACAATATTCACAATGCTGCTTAGTTACAGTATATATTGGCAGCAAAATCATCGCAAATGTATCAGTACCAGTGATTTTTTTTTTTTTTTTTTCCCTATGGGCTGCACTTGCTGTTGGGTGGGGTGAGTGTGGCTTGAGGAGAGAGGAGGAGAGATTGAACTAGGGGGGAGCGAAGTTGCCAGGCAGCCAGAGTGGAGACCCTGGACTATCGAAGCCAGGCATGCAGACAAGAGCCAGCAGATAAGCTGTCTGATAAAAGATAGAAAATAGCAGCAGATTTCAACTTTCCCACTATCCAAGATCCATGGGGAGAAGGGGTGGCTGAATCAACTACTTATTTCATCCATCTGTATCTGTCTCTCCCCACAAACAACTTACAAGTCTATTGAGACGGCACACATACACACACATTTAATTTCAACGATGGGCATTTCATACGTAATGCATACACACGGTTCCAGACTGCCAACATCTTTCTTGACCTTCAGGAGAAAAGGCTTCTCTGCATTCCATACTGAACAAGAAATCATTTTTCTTGCACACAAATTCCGCACAAAGTTTCTCGCAATGCACATGCAACTACGTGCTTCCTTTTTTCTTCCTTTTATTGCTCCATTTCTCTCATTCAGCCTCAGATGCTCTTTTTGTCAAGAGGTGTAAGAATGATCTGAAAAATGGGGGGCACCATATAAAACCTGCTCAGTTTTCTATCATTCTCTCACACTTTCCTCCCTTCTAATCGTATCTTTCTCACTCTGCAAACAAACATAGGCGCACATGTACAGATATGAGTCCATGTACTCACACATATGATCTGTTTAGTCTATTCTTGCTGTCTTGGTAGTGGGAGGAAGGTTGGAGGTAGAAATCTGCACAGGCCTTAAAGTGAAACCTGACCCATACCCGAGACCCTACCCGGCCCGAATGATACCGTCAGATTATAAGCCCGAACCTGACCCGAAATCGCTCACTATCTTTATAATTTCTCCTCTTAGCAAGTACTGTTGCAATAGGCTGTATTTTATGAAAGTATTTAGGCAACATTCATAACAGGTTTGAAACAGCAAACATACAGTTTTAACAAGGCACGGCAGCACCTCAGTACACTAGAGCAGAACAGAAAAAAGCATTGATTTACCGTTTATGCACTGAAACTTTGCTTGGAGCAGAACAATCTGAAATAATATGAAACAATGCAACAGTTCCCTCTATGCAGCCTGAACTTGTTCAGAATGTTGAATCTTTGTGACAACTTCGTTAAAGACTCCTTACTCTTATATCTCACACCGGACTGTCATAAATTATATTATTATTATATTATATTCTCTCTTAACAACTTACTATCAACCGACAGCCTGAATGTCAATACAGTACAATACAACCTACTGTACATTCTATATCTACTATATATACTTTTTTTATTTTTATTGAATAATGTGTATCTATATTGTGTGTATTGTATATTGTACAGTGTGTGTAATTATGTGTATATTAGACTTTAAATTGTGTTGTGTTAATTTGATGTTTATTGTAAATTGGTATATGTCTCATCACTGTCACGACTGCTATGTTGATCGGAACTGCACCCAAGAATTTCACACACCATTGCACTTGTGTATATGGCTGTGTGACAAAAGTGATTTAGATTTTTTTTTTGGTGTCTCGACATGCATTTTTGAAAAAGTTATTTTTAACTTGACGCGTTGTTTAAACAGTGCCGGTTCTGCACGAGACACTGAAGCAACAGTCATAGACATTCGTCCAACATGTGTTTACGTAGGAAAACAATGGGAGAACAGAACAGACGTGCAAAAACACGTTTGGTGTGAACAGCCACTAACTCATCTGTTCGCGCTTGTCTGAGTGAGAGCACATGCACGAAACAAGTTTGGTATGCTTGTTTATTTTTTAATTAATTACAAAGCCGAACCCAACCCGAACCTGAAGTCCTACTTGAAAAACTGACCTGAAACCGGCCCGAAACCTGCCAGGTTCTCGAGTCCCGTTGGGCCCGGGTCGGGTTGCAGACCTCTAGTTGGAGGGTGTGACGGAAGGATGATGTGGCTTAGTGCAGAACGTTAGTCTTTCAACAGGACATATGTGTGTGATGAGATGCCAGCTGTAGGGTGTTGAGCGCTGTCTCTCAAGAGGGAAAATGTGTCTTCTCAGCTCTTCAGAAAATAGGGGCCAATTGGTCCTTATATTTCTCAGAGAGAGAGAGCGAGAGCTGTGGGGCGTCTAGTGGCTTTTGGGTTTGAAAGATCTATCTATTGTCATATTATTAGATTATTGAGATTTATGAAGTAAATATCATCATAGTAATGCTTTCAGAGATCTGACAAATTCAGCCATGATGCTCATGTGGGCAATGGGAGTTCGAATCTGGCTCAAAACAATTCTCGATCCCATTCCCTTTTGGGTTTCCTGGCTTCTCTTCACTGATCTATGAATGAAAGTGGCAAATAAAAAAATTAGTAAAGACGAGCTTGTCATGTACAGAGTTTCCACCATCATGGAAAACCTGTAAATATCAGGGAATTTTATCATTGTGATTTCCAACCCTGGAAAAAAGTAATGTAAATTAATAAAGTCGTGGTAATTTCTATAGTGAATACACATTTTTCTAGTTATGCTCTGCTCTAAAAAAGAAAAATTATAATTTCAGAAATTCCTCTGTGATCTCTATAAAATGATGCAAAAATAAAAAATACAAACTATGCTATAACTGAATTCCTATTCATTTAATTCCTAAAATCCTTATTATATTGAAAGTTGTGGGAACCTTGCATGTAGTCATGTGGAGGTTTTAAGTGTCAACATTGTCATGCGAAAACTTTAAAGAAATGTTCCAGGTTCAACACAAGTTACTGTAAGCTCAATCGACAGCATTTGTGGCATAATGTTGATTACCACCGAAAATAATTTTGGCTCATCCTTCGTTTATTATTTATTATACAGTGAGGCATTAGTGAATTGGGCCAGAACATAAACACTAAAACGCACACTTGAAAGTTTTAAAAGTTTTGCCACAAGCATTATACATGTTGTTGACATAATTTGAGTGTGTTAAAATCGTGGAAAGGCATGTCCAATTATGCAAATCAAATCAAAATCAAATCACTTTTATTGTCACACAACCATATACACAAGTGCAATAGTGTATGAAATTCTTGGGTGCAGTTCCAGTCAACATAGCAGTTGTGACAGTGATGAGACATATACCAATCTACAATAAACATCAGATTAACACAGCACAATTTACATATCTAATGTACACATAATTACACACAACACAATATACAAATAATAATATACAATGTACAGTATACAATACACACAATATAGAATATACAGTATACAATAAAAATAGTATATATAAAATATACAGTAGGTTGTATTGTGCTGAATTGACATTCAGGCTGTCGGTTGATAGTCAATTTCCAGTGTGTTGTTGAGAGAGAATATAATTTATGACAGTCCAGTGTAAGATTAATAAAGTGCAACTGCATTGTCCTGAAGACATAATGCTGGTAAACCCTGTAATCTGGTAAACCCTGTAATCTGGTAAACGCTGTAATGCCAGTAAATCCCTGATGCATCACACTTAAATTATGTTAACATGTATTATGTTTGTATTTTGTGGCTACACTTTTGAAACAGTGAGTATTTGAACATTTATGGACATTCAGTTCAATTGTAAGTGCCTTAGTGTAACCGCAATTGTCACTTTTTTTTTTTTTTTTTTTTAGTAAACAAGGGACAAGTCGGAGTAAGTTTTTGTAGTAATCAACATTATCCCACGAATGCTGTTGATTGAGCTTAACTTGTATTGAGCCTGTAACATTCCTCTACAGTATTCTTTTTTTTTTTTTTTTTTCTAACAGAATGTGAAGTGTATGGTGTTGTGATATAGACAGCAGGTCCCTATCAGTACAAGTGTTCCAACTGGGAAAATAGTCATCAGACGTATTTTAGCTGGGCTTTTTTCTCTGAAGGAGGGGTCTGATAAATGGGTGGGAGCAGGTTTGTTGATCTGCACTTGCCGGGGTAGTTTTTCTTTCAGATGGGCATGAGAAATACCTTCAGATGTTCCATTTATCTCTATGGCGACCAGGCTAGCTTGTAACCTTAGAGATATCGTTGCCAACAATCGCACCTGTCCTCTGTGGACACAAAGAACAATTTCCAGCGGGGGTCTGGAAATCTGATTTTTCCCTGTTCCGGGTGAATCCATCTCACTGTTTTTATTCATTCGTTCGTTCTTTCTTTCTCTCTCATTCTGTCTCCAAGCTTATCGCCTCTCCTTGACCATTATCTGGCAGACAGCTCCTGCTCATTAAGGAGTTAATTTTCTCCTCTCTATCTGTGATTAGTATAGTGAACCTAAAGCACTGTGAATTCCTTAAATTTTCCCTCACTGTTATCAAAAAGAGAAAAAGGGGAATGGGGGATATTTAATCATTTAAGTAGTCTTCCTGGGGAACTGCCGTTCTATTTTTTTCCCTCCCATCTCTTCCCAGCAATGTAAAGAAATCCTGCAAAAGCCGCCCAGCTCAGTAATTCAGTTTTTAAAGCATGAAAAAAAAAAAACAAAAAAAAAACGACTTGATGAAATTCCACTATCAGCTCCGAACCAATATGCAAAATATCTCGCTGGAAATCAAATAGCTATTATGTTTTCATTTCCACATCGGCGTATTTGCTTAATGAAGAGGAGACAGATCAGACCGGTAGAGAGAGTCTGCAGAAGCCGATAACCGGGAACGGCTTGCAGCTATCCACACAGAGTGACGTTCCCAGTCAGAGAGAGAGAGAGAGAGAGAGAGAGAGAGAGAGGGAAGAGTGAAAGAAAGCAGAGAGTACTGGGGAAAGAGCGAACAGACAGTAAAGTGATGGAGGGAGGTAAAAGGTAAAGCAGAAAAGGAAGGATAGAGAGAAAAAGGCAGATAAGGGAATAGAGGGATGTCTTTAAAATGTGCCTCGTTGCAGTGGCCTGGGCTCAGGCCTGTTTGAAGTGCTTGGATGCCCAGCACACGTGAATATCATCAGCACCACACATTATCACCTTACAATAATCAGTCATTATCATAAGTATTATAATCACTGACTCGTGTGATTTGACTGATGAGAATTAGAACAGTGTCTTCCTGCTCTGCTTACTCTTTTTATTTCGTTATTAAGAAGACTTGTCGAGTATAACTATACTGTTTGTTCTGTGTTCACGTCTTAAGAGTTTTTGATTAATTGTGCTTCATTGTTTGGCTGAAGTTCTTACTCTTTGCATTCACGCTTTCAAGGTTTTTAATAAATATACTGTGGTCCCAGCAGTTTATTTTAAAACTAAATAATAATAATAATAATAATAATAATAATTCTACAGGAATATTCTGGGTTTAATACAAATTGAATGTAAAGTGTGGCATTTCTGTGCCATTAGCAACACCTAACAGGATTGCAGAAATCATTCTCCTGGTCTGCCATTGGTTAAGCAGATAGTCCCACCTTAAACCCATTTCCATTGGTTAAGATAATGTCACTATGTTGGACTGGTCAGGATGATCAAACAAATATGATTGCAATTTGATAGTGCCACCGGGGAGAATTCACTTAGAATTAATTGCACCTGGTAAAAGTGAAAATGTTTGCACACACTGTCTCCGCTGATTTAGCCCCTTGTTCACTATTTATGCAGATCAGGCGACAGTGCAAACGGAGCCACAAAATCATTGCTACGCACAATTCTGAAGTCACGGGCCTGTTCTGAGCACTATACAGTATAGCGGAGGATGCAGCAAACCACCGTGATCTGAAACACCCTGCTGGGAATGTACAGCATCATTGTGATATAAGATGGCACCTGAATCATTTCTTCAACATGCGAAAGTGCGCTTCACTACACCACACATCAGGATACATGCCAGGTTATAGCGCTTTACTCCATCATTTGATCATTATTTGAAGAATAACTGCTGAACTGCTTTCATTTGGCGGTAATAGTGCAATCTGATTGTGGCGGGCATTTTTTTGCAAATGACGCGTAATCTGTAATAAGCATAGTAATATACATAGTAAGGAAGCATGTTTAGGCAGAAAGGAATGACAGTGACTTAATTTCAATACTGAAGACGCAGTGAAATTTTGGATTGGTTAGTGAATAAGATGCAGGTATTTACGCTGAAGTGTTGCAACTGTTTAGTGAATTCCCCCAAAGTGTTCATACTTTTTCTAGGGGAATCAACCTACAAATTACTTGCTTATAGTTGTATTTGCTCATTAAACCAGGATAGGGGACAGTAGTTTAATAAAAATACGAAAAGATTGCTCACCTCAAAGCTCTATCAAGAGAATAACGAATGTAAAAAGCATGCGCTGTACACACACCCCATAGAATTCCATTGTAAATGCATAACTGTCGACACATTTAATGTTTCTTTTTACAAACTGTGGTATAAGTCATTATTATTTTCTACTTTTTCATTTTAAATAAGTTTGTTTTACAGTTGATTGATATTGTATGGGTTGGAGATTCCACAGTAAAATTAAGAAAAATTATTACAATTTGTTTTTTTTAAGTTCTGCCTCAATTTCATACACTGTTCAAAGGCCTGTTTCTTATTGTGAATAGTGCAAAGAAAAGAAGAGAGTCTTTAGCCCTATGTAGGTGAAGTCATAGTGCTCCAGTTTTGCGAGTGAACACAAGAATGCTAGTCAGTACATCGTTGTAAGCCTCCTGCTCTGGATGGTGGAAACAAAGATGGTGTGAGTATTGGCAAATCAAGTGAAAGTCCACTTGTGTATGCCGGTGTCCGCAGAGGTCGTGCCTTTCTGCCAGTGAATCGCACAAGCCCTGAGGCTCCCAGCTTATCTGCAACTCCAGCAAAATACTGACATACATCCAGGCCTGTGTCTGAGCACTACACTGGCTCATCAGTCATTTCAGCACATTTTCAGCTCTCAGATCAATACTGTTTTTTAATTTTCAATTGTATTTGTCCGGTGCTTTTCACAGTGCACATTGCTCCAGAGAGGCTTTACAAAGAGCAGTGCTTTACAAACTCCCCTCAGTGAGCAAGCCAAAGGCAACAGTGGCAAAGAAAACACCTTAAAGGAATAGTTCACCCAAAACTGAAAATTCTCTCATCATTTACTCACCCTCATGCCATCCCAGATGTGTGACTTTCTTTCCTCTGCTGAACTGAAATGAAGATTTTTAGAAGAATATTTCAGCTCTGTAGGTCCATACAATGCAAGTGAATGGGTGGCAACATTTTGAAGCTCCAAAAATCACAAAGAGTCAGCATAAAAGTAATCCATAAGACTTCAGTGGTTAAATCCATGTCTTCAGAAGCGAAATGATAGGTGTGGGTGAGAAACAGATCAATATTTAAGTCCTTTTTAATTATAAATTCTCCTCCCTGCTCACTCGGTGTCGACTTTCACATTCTTCTTCTTGTGTTTTTGGTGATTCACATTCTTCATGCAAACTGAAAATTCTGTAATCATTTACTCACCCTCATGTTGTTACAAACTCGTACGACTTGATTGGAGTGATGGGGATGCTATGCTTTTCTTGGATCTTGCCAATTAAAATTAATAAGAGCGTTTTAATGCCCTCAGCTCTGATCAATATGTATAGCCTATTGTGCATGAATTTTCACCACAGTTCAATTCAGGTACCACAGTTGCCTGAATGCACACACATGCAGAGTCTCACCAAGTTCTCCCTGCTCTCCTCGAAGTATCTTACTTCAAGTCCCTGATTTCCTGATACAAGTGCTGTTCTTTCTTCTGCTGAATTGGGGCTGATTAACGTAAGGGTGAGAGAGTCTGTTAGTTTAATCAGGGCTCAGGTTTGATGTGTTGTCTCTTCAGTTTAATCACTGCCGCTAAGCACACTGGTTTGATGTGGACTTGTCTGCTTAATAAAGCCCTATCTCCTCCGCCTTCATCAGCCTTTTCACTTTGTTCTGCATGTTCAAGTGCCAGTTAGGACTCAAAAGTGTCCATCTCTCTTTCTTTCAGTCCGTCTTCTGCCTCTTTTTTTTTTTATTTGATTTTTTTATAGTGAAACCTGTCTGTACAGACAGAGTTTTTGCAAGTTGAAGGTGTTTTAGTCTCTAAACTTGGGTAAGGAAGCAAAAAGTTGACTCCAAATATATAGCAGAAAACTCTCACATTTCGTAATATGTTGTTTAAAACATTTTGGAAAAATGCATCCATTTATGGCAAACAAGTTGTCTGCTGACATTTTGAACATAACTCTTTATCTATGTTCAGTTCTGTGAAATGCATATATTATTCCTCCAATAAGATGACGAGAAAGTGAGTGAAAGAGGGCAAAAAGTTTTTTTTTCTGCACTTTTGATGTCTGAAAGCAGTGATGCGGTGATTTATTCATTTAACCAGAGCTGTAATAGGAAAGAAAATCATTAATTTAAACTTGCATTTAAACAAGTTTGCGAAATGTAATTGGAATTTTAAACGGAGAAGTCCTTTTGTACAATTATGATTAAAGGAAAATTAATTGTATGAAAATGTCGCCACAGATATAGAAAATTAGATCTAGCAGGGCCCGGTCTACATTCTAAAAATATGGCATGTGTGATCGATCTTTTTACTTTTTTCTCTCGCATCCTTTATTACTAAGGTCCAAATCTAAGTGTGTTAATTTTATCTGAAATTACAGTGAACCATGCAGCCGTGGAAGTCGAAATTAGCCTAAAGATGTTTCATTTACAAAGACAGAAACACTTTGTCAGGGAGCGATTGTTTCCGAGCATTATCTCCGCCTCGTTTTAATTGCTTTGGAAGTGAAATTAACAGAATTAGAAAAATTGCCTTTGCCTTTTTCTACAAGGCTCTTTATTCATGGGTATTGTTGTGTGCTTTGTATAGATTATAAGCCCCTTTGTTCTAGGAAGTGTAAATATATACGCCTCCAGTCACGGCTTTAGCTCCGAACAATCGCCTCTCTGTTCATCACAACTTAATGAAAATCAATTTACGAAAAAACTGTGGTAAAATCCGATTTTCCAACCCCTGGTAATTTGCCTTAGATGCAGATGCATAAAATAGTGGGTCTCCTCGTTTAGTTAAGCGCAGTGAGAATGTAATGTGGTGAATTTGTTCGACTCTCTTTAACACATTGTAGTTTTCTTCATCTTAAACCTCATTAGAATAACAATGCAGATGGCAAGGGTTGAATTAACATGCAAACCACAGTGGTGTCCACAACAGCCCAGACTTTTCTGTCACGCATTGCATTATGATGTTAAACAAAGGACAATATTCTTAGAGAGCTTGTTCGGAAAATATTGTAATGTTTGTTTTCTTTAAAAGTAATGAAATTAAAATGGCTCATCATACTTCAAAATAACTGTTAGTTGATGCAGTGTCTGTTTTTATGTCAAGACGTAAGCTAAACATCACTTTATATTAAAAGAAATATTTTTAAACATTTTATTACAATGTAATTCAAAACTTAAACCTCTGGAGATTTTTTTTAAACATCACTGGAACTTATCTTAGTTTCCTCCTCATGGTTGGAAAGTGTACGGTTTTGTTCATCGCCTGCCAACTGGGAATGTATTGAGTTATACAAATGAGTTAATCACCCTGCTCACTGATACAACACATACACCCTGCTGTTCATTTACTTCCTTGTGTTTGGAAGCTCTGGGATTTCCAACCAATTAAATCTTTCAAAAGCGTGTAGCAAAACTAGATGTTTGAAATGAATCTGAAATGTCCTCTTAATAATAGACTGTATCATTCTGTATTCACAGAACACCCAAATCCTTTTAGAAAAAACGGGGAATATTCACACAATCTGAATCCCTCATAGTGGCCTTTCTAGATTGAGGCTTTAGCATGATATGAGATCTTTAAAAAAGGCCATTAATATTAGAAGTCTTTTATTTTTTTTAATGCTTATACAGTGTAATCTATTACAGGTATGTAGAATAACATATTCCATTTGAATGACTCCTCTCTCTCTCTTTCTTATTATAATGACATCTGTTTAAAGTGGTTTTGTTTTGTTTTTTAGTTTTTTCTTTTGTTTTGTGTATAGACTTGAAAAGATCTGAATAGATACAAATTTTTTTGTAAACTGTCAGATTTAATAAAGTGGTGTGTTTTATACTCAGAAACTCTTTCTCTCTTTCTGTGTAGGATCTATTGGGGACCTTAATGGGAGTGAAGATCCATCTGATGATGTAAGCATATCAGGAGAGGAAGGCGGAGCTTCAGACCAGGAAGACTCTGCCGAGTGTGACGGTTCAAGTCCGCCTTCATGCACACCACTTTATAATGAAGGTGAAAAGACACACACTAAAACATGACTGTCATATTAAAACTGTCTGAAAATTCCCTTTAGTCAGTATGCAGTCTGAAATAACTTGTATTGTTTTGTGATGAAACAGTTTTAACACTGATGTCTGTTGATAACAGGAGTCTTAGACATCTCGCTCACATGTGATCATCTGACTTCTGTAAAATAGGTTCCTTTTGCTCTTTGGCTTAAATGAAATATATGTGCTGTTCAGGGAAAGGAAATGCTCACTGGATAAAGCTTTGTTTAATCGGGTGTCCTCTGAAGAGATTCCAGATAACTCAAGATTAGATTGTTTTGATACCTGGTTTAGTTCCTGGAAGTGTTATATATTATCTTTTATATCTTTTGTAGACTTCAATAAACAGACCAGTTGTACAGTTTCATTATGTTTTTTTTATTGGGATTAATGAAGAGGGAGAGCTCATTTTTCTTGCTAATTTAAATAAGGTGCAATAATTGTTTTTGGTTCTTGCATATATTGTGTTACTGTATATACGGTTGGGTACAAAAGTCTGAGACCACTTCTATTGTTAGATATCAGTTCTATTTTGCATTCATAATTTGTTTTTCATGACAAATTATAATAACAGCATAACAATTTCATAAAAATCTTCATGCATGCACTCAAGCTGGTATGGATGTACATTTGTGCAAAACTGGATGACCCATGTTATCCCAACATGATTTTTGAATGTTCCAAAGAGCATCTTTGTTTTTCCCCCTTTTTTTTATCTGGAAAATTCCTGTTCTTGTGAATTTTGGGACTGAAGAGATAAGAGCGGGTTTGTTGGCTGGTTTTGATAAATGCACAGAAATTCTGTCAGGTGCTAATCGTGACTAGTTTGGAGATTGTCCTGGTTTGTTTGTGTGTACGTGTGTGTGTGTGTGTGTGTGTGTGTGTGTGTGTGTGTCTAGACACAGATGTGAGAATGCATATTTACCTCACATACTTAGTTTAGAGTGTTTGTTCGTTTTTGAGTATGATTTTGGTCATTGTTTTATTATACTATATTCCTATGTGAAAAGAGGGTCTACGTCAACATTTGTCAGCTGTATTTTTCTCTCAATTTCTCTCACCCCCACCTCTTTGGGCTTCACCGTTGCCCGGTGCTGCTATTATCAGCCTCTGTAAATCAGCCATGTTTGATGAACCTGCTCTTTCAACCTCCGATCAATACCAGGTCTTTATCAGGCCAGCACTGGCTAATAAAGGCAAGCTCCCCTTATCCACCATCTGGGAGAGAAAGACACAGGCGATAACCAACTGATAACTGCCTCAGAAAAACACTCAACCAGTCACAGGACACACACTACTGATAACCACCTGTAAAATCTAAATATAAACTAAAATACCATGCTTTATAACTTTATAAAGAAAGCACTGAAATCCATGTTAAAAAGTCAGTCCGAAGTCATGTATACAGTGTGAGATCTTTCAGTGATTTAGGGAATATCTGATGGTGAAACCCTGGAATTGAAGTCCTTGTCCATATCAGCAAACACGTCACACCATGGCAGAGCTGGTGAGGAGGTCTGATCTGGGCCTGATCTTGCTTACGATTTAACCAGGGCCAAAATAGTTAGCCGACATGTGATTAAAGGGATAGTTTACCCAAAAATGTACATTCTGTCATCATTTACTCACCCTTATGTTTTTCTGAATCTGTATGATTGGGATATTAGGTAGATTGCATCCTCATTAACCTTTCACTTTCATTGTATAAGAAGATGATGCAATGCAAGTGAATGTGACTGATACTAACGTAGTCACTAACAGTTTTTATTTCGGTTCATTCTGAACAGAAACAGTATTTTTTTTTCATTCTGGTTCGGCCATTCCACAGCCTCCTTTTCTGAATGATTACCGGTTAGAACAAAATAAAAGAACAGTTAATAAAGTTCTTTTTAAAATGACTGTACTCTGCACTAAGGGGTGGGTGAAATACCAGTGCCAGTGTTGCCAGATTTCGCAAGAGAAACAAGCGACCTGGTCTGGAAAAATAAGCCACTTGCCTCTTCAAAATAAGTGAAAATAAGCAATTAAAATTTTTTCCCTGTGTGGTGGATTTATCGGCATAGAAATCGTAACAAGCATACAGTTTATTCAAGTATAATTTTAATTAAAGATCTGCTTCTCAGTCAAAGCCCAGCAGCATCAAATCTGTATTAATCTAACAATAATTTAGTGAAGACTTGGAAACAACTAAGAAATATACGTTTTACCTCTAATAATGTTTTCCTTGTATCTGGATTAGCCATGCAAGTATATATGTAGTAATTATACATAGTTGTTAAAAAGGTCTTCATTCACAGAATGCGACATCCACAATGGGCAATTAGACAAAGAAATGTGTGATGCAGCAGTTTCCTTCAGGATCAAAGCGCATTTCATTTTTTAAGGCTACATGAAGTGGTGTAATTCCAAAAATGTACTGTGATAAACCCTTTGGCCTTAGGAAAAAATTATCGGAATGAAAATTAACTTGTTTAACCGATTACCAGCATTTAACAAAATAACATTTTCACTCTGGGACACTTGAAAATGACTTGTTCTCATTTTTGGTAACATTCTGCAAAAAACGTATTTTGTTTTCGGTTTTCAAATATCATATCAGTGCAAATATCTTGGCATGTAAAGGCTCGGGTATACTTCGTTTTTGTGCATTACAGATCAAATTGCGCCCATTTGATCGCGTTGCTTTTCAAAGTATACTTTTCTGACCACAAATAAATACTAACACGTTCAACGCATGCACGCTACGTCTGCTTTGCGATACTCTTTTAGTACATTCAACCACAGGCGCATGCTGACAGTCGAGGGATAGTCCGCGTGTCGAGAAAATCTGGGTCTTGGATGGTCCAGGCTGTGCTGATGACAAAATTTGTGTCATGGAGCAATCACCAATGCGGACAACAGAATTATACTTTGGCCTTAATACTGGCAAGTTTCAAGTGACCTATTTAAGTCACAACTTTGGACTTAGTGGTCCATCAGACACTCGGGGGCACAATCAGAGATGATACGCTTTAGCCTTGTGTACCTTACAAGAAAAGATCTTGACCCTCCCACAACCACTTATTTGTGAGAATGCGAAAAAGAGAGAAAAATTCTAAGAAAATGACTTTATAAAAAATGAGGCCAGCCAGGAAGAATGGAGCAAGTTGGGTGACTTTGCCCTCCAGGTGTGACAAGGGAAGTTGCTGTTATCAGATGAAGGGAGGTTGTTGGGTTGGGGAAGGGGTGTGCGTGAGTGTGTATGTGTGTTTACGTGCACTTGTAGAGTAAAGAGACTACCGAGGAGCCAGGCTGGTGGGAAAACCCCCCCACCCCACCCCACCCCGCCCTCCAATCCTGATACCTGCCATCTCTGCTCAGATGATATGGGAGATTATATTGATAATATTAAATGCAATAACTGTGGCTCCAGCTCCTCTCCCCACGCTGAGCGCTGCAGGATAAAATCAATGTGCCATTCAATGTGATTTATAGCTGAAAATAATAGGGCTTCTTCGGCAGGGAGGGGGGCGCATCACAGGACGGCATGCACTGGGACAGACCGAGAATGGCGGTTTAGCCTAGGTGGAAGTGGGGCTGACGATAGGGGTGTGTGCGTTTGTGATTTATTTGATGATTAAGATCTAATCTCCAACCTGTTAAATTAATAACAGCAACTCTGACTGCATCATGCGGACTGAGATTTATGGCTGGTATTGATCGGCAGCTATCACTGTTTATCGCCACGGGAATGCAAGGGTAAACATGCCCTTTGTGTACCACAGATGAGTTGTAATCTAGGTGGGGTGATGGGGAAGGGGAGAAGGAGAATTATGAAAAGTGTGGGAGTGTAGGGGACATGAAGAGGGACCGTTCCCGCCATTCCATCTTAAAAGGAGAGTTCACCCAAAAATGAAAATCTGTCATTATTTACTGACCTTCATGTTGTTTCAAACTCATTTTACCTTCTTTCTTCAATGGAACCCAAAAGGAGAGGTTAGACAGAATGTTACAGACTCACTCAGTCACCATTCACTTTCATTGTATGGAAAAAGTGAATGGTGACTGAGGCTAACATTCTGCCTAACATTATCTTTTGTGTTCCACAGAAGAAAGTAAGTCATATGGATTTAGAACAACAAGAGGTTTCATATTTGGGCAAACTATCCCTTTAAAAAAAAACATTTGTCACTTTACTCATCTACATGCTATAGTGTCACTCAGCCAACTGAGCGATAAAGAGACATGGCTAAAAGCAAGGTGAAAACTTTGATCAAAGGGAATTGCTAATCATTGGCATCAGTGCCTGGGAGATCTGCACACTGCCTTTCACACTGATGAAACAGATCGGCCTTTATAAAAGGAAGATGCTCACCATCTGTTGGCAGGGTTTTTTGTTTCCAATTCCTGCTTGGTAAATCAAAGGGGCGTATGTTGCTAAAGTACATGGGCCTCTCTTTCAACTGCCTTTGATCGCCAGAGTGGGACCACCGCTTACATTAACCATCCCTGTGTGATAAGAATTACATGAAGAACCCAAACTTGATATAAAGAATTTTTCTGTGGCAATGTAACATGAAAGTCATAGAAACACTTTACAATAAGTTTCTATTCATTAACATTAGTAAATGCATTAGGTATCATGAACAAACAATAACAAATATATTTTTTTACAGCATTTATTAATGTTTGTTAATGTTAGTTAATAACAATACAATCATTCATTGTTCGTTCATCTTACAGAAGTTTATAGTGCATTAATGTTAACAAACAACTTCTGATTTATTGATTTTTCTCCTTTTTCACCCAATTTGGAATGGCCAATTCCCAGTGTGCTTTTAAGTCCTCGTGGTTGCGTAGTGATTTGCCTCAATCCGGGTGGCAGAGGATGAATCCCAGTTGCCTCCGCGTCTGAGACCATCAACCCACGCATCTTATAGTGTGGCTTGTTGAGCGCGTTGCCATCCACGCCATCCACCGCGGCATCCACGCTCAACTCACCACGCGCCCTGTATCTCGGTGGTGGAATGAACTTCCCAACTCCATCTGTGAAGCAGATTACCTCTCTGTCTTCAACAAATGGCTAAAGACACATCTTTTTCGTGAGCACTTGACCATAAAATAAATAGATAAATAAAACATTCTTTTTGCACTCTAATCTCTGTCTTGGATAATACTTTTCTGATGTAATTGAAACTTTGTAATGCTGCGCTTTTTGTACTGCTGTCTCCTTAAGATGAATCGTTTATTTCTTCCTCATTTTGTAAGTCGCTTTGGATAAGTGTCTGCTATATGAATAAATGTAAATGTATTCTGGTTATTAAACAGCTGTTTTACAAATAAGGAAATTGACATAAAATATTGATTTGAGTTGAAATAATTTTATTATGTGAGAAGAAACTGTGGCGTGCTATGAGAGACCTGAAACTAGCACAGCTATGTAGGAAATCAGTTGCCTGGGACAACAGTCAATTATTTAGTTAAGCAGTAATTATAGCAGTAAATATTTGACCATAGAGTGCCACGATTAGCCAATTAAGTATTCCAGAGAGCTGTGCAATTCAAGATAATATAGCACAGAAATAGAAATATTACAAATATGGGCTCAAAACATGATTAATAAACATATAAAATATTTAAATATTAATTCCCAGCTGTCGCATTCTTCCTCTGGCCTCCCACAGAACCAAGAACGCACGAGTCTCTGGCAGGGCCGGAGGAGGTTGAGGAAGATGAGAAAGGACATAAACGCTGTACTAAAGATGAGGAGGAGGAAGATGGAGAAAGGGAAGAGGAACCCCAGTGGAACGGACCAGGTCAGTCTCTATCTGTCCCTCCTTTACAAGTGTTTAACTGATGCATGAGTCACTAGCTCCTCAGGAAGGAACAGCAATAGCCAAACGGTCAGCTACCAGCCATAAAACAATACAGGCCATGACTTAATCATTTCTGTTTTGAATGTAATGCTCGATAAGGCCTCAGCTGTTCATACATTTCGAAGAAAGCACTGTCCTACTCATATGAGGCCGTGTAAAGAAGAAATTGAATCTACTGGACCTCTTTTGCTTGGTAAAGCTACACTTCCTGACACATAATTTTTCACAGTTATCAGACAAAAAAAAAAAAAAAAATGCTTTCTGAGATGGTCCACCACAACCCTATGACATCATGTCTGTGGCATGCACAATTCAGCCAGTTTAGATAAACTTTCTGATATGGTGCCTTGTTGAACACAATACCTTAACTTCAGAGTCAAATAACAAAGTTATCATGTAAATTGATGGTTAACTGAAAAAGACTCCAGTGCATGTATTGCCCACACAATGACTCAGAAAGTCTTTTCATTTACATTCTCTCAGAAAAAGAGACTGATCTGCAGTAAGATAATCAGTGCAAATGGATGCACACTTAGCCATTGTACCATTGATCACTTAATTTTTTTCAATTTGTGGTACAAAGGAGCTAACAGCGTCACAGAGGCACAATTAGTCCAGTTTAAATTTGAAATCTGTTTTTTTTTTTTCTGTATTAAAATACTTTAACCTGTTCCAGCTTAATATGTAGATACAACCGTAGGTAAGCAATTTGTAAGTTGATTTCCCGAAAAGTATTAATACTTTGACAGTGGCGTTGTCAAAATATTGCTCAATACACATCCCAACTAACCCAACGCTGCACCATTGTCTCAACCAATGCCGTTTTTTTTTTTTTTTTTTTTTTTGGCGGGAATATCTGTTTGTCGACCAATAGCAGATGGCGGGAAGTGTTTGGGGAACCTGTATGAAAAAAGAAAATTGATGATTTTTTGCAACTGGACAATGTTTCAAACCCCCCACCCACCCCCAACAACATCCCTAGTCCCAGTAGAAAAGACTCCATATGGGAATAAGCATGCATCAATCACTGTGTGTTAGTTAGGTTTGCATTCCTGCCCCTAAACCAGTTGTATACAATCTAAAACACCCTAAGGACTTGTGTCGACAGAAAGATGCTGTTTTTACTGACTGCCGTTCGGTAAACAACAAATTGGCAATCTTTTATATCTGTCTGGATAACATAATAGGGGTTTCGCTATCTTTCTCCTAATCTTTTTCTCTCAGGACCACACGCCTGAGCAACACAGCATAGTGATAGTGCAGATCTAGTAGAGTATGACATGATTTAATATGCAAGGCATTTTCTTTATCTGGAATATTTAGAAATTGCCTAAATATGTGTCTCTGTGTGTATGTTTTAATTTTTCATGTCAAGGATGTGTTTATTATCGTTCTGTTCCAGCCTGTCCTTTTAACAGTAATTGGAGTGATATTAATTGCTGTGCGGTTGCCGCTTGATGACAGCACTGACGATGTGAGTGCGATAGGCATTTTTTGCAAACTAACTGCCAGGAGAATGAGGGAGAGAGGAAGAGAAAGAGAGAAAGAATGGGGGGGTGTGGGTGGCAGGAGAGAGATAGGCCTTCTATCAGTACTGGAGCAGGCGCTGCCTTTATCAGGAGCACGATTGGCAAAAGGGAAACTTTGACTGGTCTGAATTTTCCCCTTATCATCATGACCCCCAACACACTCACACACATCCCACCACCACCGGTCTCTCCATCACTACTAACACAGCCCCTACCGAATGCAGATGTTTACTTTTCCTTTCTTCTTTTTCTTTTCAGTGTCAGAAGTGGAGTTGCAGTGGCAAGTGCTTATTCATTTGTACGATTGGTGTTTATTAGCCATTTTAAATTTGGCTGTATGGAAAAGCTTTTTATCAGCTAGTGTTTTCATTCCACTCATTTCTCACTATCACTTTGCAGAGTTCTATTAAGGACCATCCAGAGAGGTTTGGGAAATATATGATGTCACATCCTCTTTTACCTTGGTTCTTCTTACTTGAGGGCTTTGGATGATCCGATAGAGGTCTTGTGGCTGTCTGCATATTTATCAGTCTTTCTTGTTCTTTATTTGCTATATCAGTTTTTACTCATTCTGTACATGCATGGTTCCCACAGTCATGGGAGAACCTGGAAATATCACAACATTGTACATATTGTGATTTCCAGGCCTGAAAAAGTCATAGAAATTAGTAAAATAATAATAATAATAATTTTTGTGAATATTATATAATTAATAATTAATCATATTTTTTTCTAACTTGTTCTGCTGTCAAATGTTTCATTTAAAGGCTAGATATTTCTGTTTGTGAGTGCTTATGTCCATCTAAAATGTTAGTCTAATGTTGCCCAAATGCTCTATTGTTTTTGTTCTCAGCTGACAAGTGCTCAGGCATTTTTTAACAGTTTATTTAAAGATTTACTGTCCATGCATACACAAACACATAGATAAAGTGATATAGGCCATAAAAAAAGAACACATGCAATAAATGAAAGAGTATGCTTGCTTATAAATTCCTTTATCAGTTATGAAGCTGTAAAATTCACATTTTTAAGAAATAGTTATTTAGTTTAGCATGAAAGTAGGTACAATTTACTTTTGTATTCTAAATGTAAAAGAACAAAGCATTTGAAAAGGTACAATTGTAAATTTAAAATGCCTTTCCTTCTCCATATATATCTATTTAGAACTGTTGCTCAAAAATAGGGCTACAATGATTCTTTGAAAATTGAACTTTTTTTTTTATCATCAAAGGATAGGGGATGTCGCAATCCGACACTTTCCACTGCTTAAATTGCACGGATAGTCTATCCATGCTCAGAAGCGTCCAAGTCTAACATTTGTGGAAAACTATTGCTTGTTGTTTGTTAATTGCTACCATGGCTTTATAAAATATTTTTCAGGGTGGGGTTCTGTTGAATGAATTGATAGGCAGTGGTGTGGCTGAAGTGTCAGGAATGGGTTGATATAGCGAAGCAGCCTTTTAATCTGTAGCGTGTCCTGCTGCATGATATGCAAAATAAATTATCATGAAAAAAAAATTATCTTCAAAATGACCTTGCTGGCTGGAGGGTTTGATATTTTCCTCTCTGCTTAAAATTCTTGATATGCAAATGGCCGTCACAGTAATCCTTTCTAGCTGGCGGACCATTGCTCCTTCGTTCTCCCCTTCTCCCCCTCTTTCTTCTGCGCTCTCTCTCTTTCTGTTGTAGAGTTTAACAGGATGGAATTAGACCTTGACTAAACTAGCTCCCGCATTATAATGTTATTGCCTAGCCAGCATTCTTTCCCCACTAGCATTCCTTATCCATGCAAGTTATTCAAATTACTCCAATAAAACATTATAATGGCAATGATAATGATGATTATTATTATTTACCCGGTGTGGTGGGATTTTATCATATTTAATTATAATGGATCGGTGGGAGCACTGTGTGCATATTATCAGTGGCATTTAAATGCTGATAAATTATTTGTGGGAGCAGGAGCTGGCATTGATGAGGGGGCTGCAGGGACGCTGATAGTCAAGTCATTTTTATTTGTGTAGCGCTTTTCACACACATAGTTTTAAAGCAGCTTTACAGAATATCAGGCATTTACAGAAAATGAAACTGTAATATCTATAAAGTTTGATTAAAAATGATTGTAAATGGGGCCTGGGTAGCTCAGCGAGTATTGACGCAGACTACCACCCCTGGAGCCGCAAGTTTGAATCCAGGGTGTGCCGAGTGACTCCAGCCAGGTCTCCTGCTGAGTGACTCCAGCCCGTTTGCTAGGGAAGGTAGAGTCACATGGTGTAACCTCCTCGTGGTCGCAATTAGGGGTTCTCACTCTCAATGGTAAGTTGTGCGTGGATCGCGGAGAATAGCATGAGCCTCCACATGCTGTGAGTCTCCGCGGTGTCATGCACAGCGAGCCACGTGATGAGATGCGCGGATTGACTGTCTCAGAAGCGGAGGCAACTGAGACTTGTCCTCTGCCACCCGGATTGAGGTGACCGTGCCACCACGAGGACATACTAAGTAGTGGGAATTGGTCATTCCAAATTGGGAGAAAAAAATGATTGCAAATTGTGTATAAAATAAATAATTTAATAATAATTGTATTAGAACCCCTGTGAGCAAGCTGAAGGCGACTGTGGCAAGGAACACAAAACTCCATAAGATGTTGGTTAATGGAGAAAAATAACCTTGGGAGAAACCCGGCTCACTGTGGGGGCCAGTTACCCTCTGGCTAGCAGCATGAATATAATGCCAATATTAGTTATTTGTGTGCAGTGCAAGTCATGGTTTAAAATTAGTAAGCTGAGTAAGTGTTAAGAGCCAGTGTTTAAACAAAGATTTTTTATGAACTGTAAGGTTAGTGACTAATGTCTTTGAAGTTCAGCCTGGATTAACTGCAAAAGTTCACATTGATGCATTGTCCTTTGTTAGTTTGCTGATGAAGGCTTTTGTTGGCAATTAATTGATATTCTATGTATTCCATTTCAAGAGTGTAATCCATCATTAGACCAAGGTGATGCAGGCAGAGATCAGTGAGGTGCATCACAGTTCAACCGGCAGGTAATTTCGGTGAGGTTCGGTGGGGTCCATCCTAAAGTCCAAGTTTTATGTTGGAGTTGGCATTAGTTCATCCTCTGAAGTCCATCGTAACAGACTGAAGTGATGTCTGGCTGGCACCTGTAGCAGTTAGTCATCATCATTCAGAGACACGTAGCAGTGGAGTCCGACACCAAGCAGGAACGGAGCTGGATCTGGCCGGCTCTGGTAACCTCGGGATAAGAATCCAGAGGTAGAGACAGGGAAACAAATTTAATAATATTAATGTAGATGCCATTTAAATTTTTTGCAGAGTTATAGAGCATGATAAATGTTTCTGGTTCCAGCAGACCTAACTAAAGCAACCTAATTGTAAGTTGATGGATAAATTATGTGTATGCCTGGCTGAACAGATGAGTCTTTAGTCTAGACTTAAACTGAGTGAGTGTGTCTGCATCCCGAACAGTGTTAAGGAGAATATTCCATAGTTTAGGAGCCAAATAGGAAAAGGATCTACCTCCTTTTGTGGATTTTGATATTCTAGGAACTATTAACAGGCCAGAATTTTGCGATCGTAATGAACGTGCATGGTGGAAGGTCACTTAAGTACTGCGTAGATAGACCATTCAAAAGTTTTGTATGTTTATATGTTCATATTTCTTGGTTCTAGTCAGCACTTTGTCTGCTGCATTTTGAACCAATTGAAGTTTATTTATTGAACTTGCTGGACATCCTCCCAGTAATGCATTACAATAATCTAGTCTTGAGGTCATGAATGCATTAATTAGTTTTTCGGCATCTGCAACAGAGAGCATGTGTAACTTAGCAATATTTATGAGGTGGAAGAATGCTTTTCTACAAACATTGGAAATTTGTTTTTCAAAGGACAGATTGGTATCAAATATAACATCTGTGTTCTTTGCTGTAGAAGACGATGTAACAGTACATCCATCGAGAGTCAAATGATATTTTTTTGATAGGTGCCGAGGTGTTGGCCAGGTTTTACAGCGTCAGCAGAGAAGCATGAAAATATGCATATACCTCCTGAAGAGTCCTGAGCACTGGAAAATTAAAAACATATCAGCACAGCTCAGCTAGAGAAAAGTGGTGCCACAAATGTTCAACTAAAACTACATTTAAATGTCATGATTTGTTGAAATGTGATTTTATTTTATTTTTGAGAAAAAGACGAATTAGACACGGCCAGGCTTGGGGAGTAACATATTACTTGTAACAGCATTAGGTAATCAGGATACAAAACTTGTAACTAATCCGTTACAGTTACATAAAAACCCATGGTAATCAGATTACAATTATATAAAAAATGGGATTACTGTCAGATTACGAGTTTTAATTTTTGACAAAAGAAATAGTGCATTTTCCTGACATAAAACGATACAGACAGCTGTTAGTTTAGAGTGAGAGATGGTTTAGATGCACGTTCTCTTCGGGTTCTCTCTCATGACTCATTTGAGTCAGGTGAGCCTCCTACTGTCGCATGCGCAAATAACACCTGTCTCACATCAGCACTCTGCTCTCGAGGCAATCAGCTGCTTCATCGCAATGGCCACGGAAGAACATGCATTATTTTCTTGGAAATTTCGACATTATTCGCTCTTTAAAAGGGAAAAGCGGAACAACATTTAAGTTCAGTGGAATTTATGCCTTCCAGCTGTGAAGATGCTCTTACTATCCAAGGACCTGAGAATTTGAAGGTAATAGGAGCCACACAGAAATCACATTAGCTAGGTTAGCTAAAATTAGTTAATATTAAAATGTGTTAAAATGAGTTAGCCTTGTGCTAAAAGAAATCAGTGGCCCTCATCGTTCGGTGGAAGCATGAATAGCTGCCAATACTGGCACGATTTGCGCATCATTGCAGGTACAGCATAAAAATCCCCTGGTTTGCATGGTTGCAAATGCGAACTGTACTGTATTAGCCGGGACGTCCTGTATGTTGTTCCATTCCATATTGAAGCTGAAAAAAATGACCCCTCCCCTAGGTGAACGGTACTTAAACCTTCATCATTTAAGAACATTTTTTGAATACAACAACAATACAAAAATCAACTGAAAAAAAATACCCCTGGAAAATCTGCTATGACTTTCTCTCCTAATCACCTCTCAAAATTTTGCATCCTTGATCATTATTAACAAAACCAGATTGTACACACAAATACAAAATTAATTGAAAATGAGTTTTAAGTTCTTAGGAAAGAAAGTTCAGTGAAGAATTTATCTGATTTTGATAAATTATTGTTGAGAGCAGTTCAAATGTCTGGCTGAGGGAGACATTATGACAATAATGATAATGATGATAACGTGTGATCTACCTATTGAATACAGTCTGAAATTAATGAATAGTGCAAATTACAATTGCCTATACACACTAACTGCAGTACATGGTAGAATTACACATTACAGTGTTTTTGAATCTGAGGTATATCCTGTCAGATTTAGTTTAATGTTAACCAAGACATAATTCAGTGCATCCGTTCTGATTATATCTGCTTTATGAGAATTTTCTTTTTCTGTAGCAGACAAGAGATCTCACCTGATTTCTTAAAAAATACTGAGTCGTTCTACATTAACAGCTCATTTTCTGTTTTCTTGGTAGGGTCAGTGTCCATGTTTCTTTTCCTTAGATATAATAAGTTACAACAGTACTCATAATATTAATCAAATATGTTCTGTTTGCATTCAAGACATAACGTTTAGAGATCATATTGATTTTATCTAGACTTTGTTTACATATGTGCCCTTAAGTAATTAAAAGTAATCCAATTACATTACTTTTATATTGTTGTAATTGATTACTGATTACATTTATTGTTATGTAATCAGTAATCTGTTACCCTCCCAACCTTGGATACAGGTAGTTTTAGGCCTAGAACCTGGAATTTTTCTAAATCTTCTATTTCTTTCTTCTTTTTTTTTTTTTTCCCCCTATGCTAATGGTGTATTTATACATTGTTTTTAAAAATGAAGTGTGCAATTTCTAAGCCTCAAGCAACACCAAACTCAATTGAAAAAAAAAAAAAAACATTTTCTAAACACTCCCCTGTCTGTAATTGGTTGGACAAGCAGATAGTCCTGCCCTAAACGCAGGCCATTGGCTGAGCCAATGTTGCTGTGTCGGGCTGTCGAGGATGCATGTTTTGAAGGTGCCACAGTGTTAACACCTCTCGTAAAAATCAACCTACAAATGGCTTACTTATTTATATTTGTCTGCATATTAAAGGGATAGTTCTCACAAAATGTAAAATTCTCTCATCATTTACTCACCCTCATGCCATCCCAGATGTTTATGACTTTCTTTCTTCAGCAGAAAACAAACAAAGATTTTTAGAAGAATATTTCAGCTCTGCAGGTCCACACAATGCAAGTGAATGTTGATCAGACCTTTGTAGCTCCAAAAAGGAGAAAAAGGCAACATTAAAGTGATCCGTAAGACTCCAGTGGTTGAACCGAAGCAATCTAATTGGTTTTGGGTGAGAACAAACGTAAAAATGTAACTCCTTTTTTCACTGTACATCTTGCCATTGCAATCTCAAAGCACGATCATAATTTCAAGCTCATTTACACTTCCTAGTGCTTGATGCATGCGCAGAGCACTAGGAAGTGCTAGGAAGTGTAATCGAGCTCGAAATCATGATAGCCAAAGAGACTGCCGATGTCAAGATTTATAGTGAAAAAGGAGTTATATTTTAGTCTGTTCTCATCCAAAATGTATTAGATTGCTTCTGACGACATGGATTCTTATCTTATTCTTAATATGTTTCTTATTCTTAAGACTCTGAAGTCTTATGGAATGCTTTTATGCTGCAAAACAATTACACACTTCAGCTTTAAATTAAATGAAAAAAAAAGAAAGAAAATAACTGCTCAATTAATTGAGGTTCTTTTGAATTTTATTACACAGAGTGGCATGTGGTAGTCCTTGTTGAACATATTTATATTGTTCTCAGGGAGATAAAAGCGCCTGCAGTCTTTGGCTTTATCAGACGTGTCTATAACACCCGACTGCATGAGTGAAATGCTCTGCCGAGTCATTCAATCTCAGCACTGGACCCATTGTTTCGCCACTGAATGAGGAACCTTAGATCAGAGTGCCGCAGTGTATGGATATTATATCCAATTCTGCTTCACATTTCAAAGTGAATTAAAAAGATTCATTCACAAGTTTATTTTGATCTGCTGTCACTCTCACTGCAAGGATATCGGTGCCACTGATGCTTTCCTAGACTTTGATGATCTATCTATATCCTACCGCACAAAGCTTCTTTCTTTTGTTCTCTTTTTCTTTCTCATTCTCATTTCTTGAATGTCTTTTGGTAACAGCTCTGCTGTTACTGTGTATGCTTAATAATTTAGTGGAGACCTTCAATCACAAATGGTGGAATCTGTCCAAACAAATTCAGCTCAACCTGTTACCCAAGCAGTCCCTCCAGGAGTTTGCAATCTTGCGATCGCAAGAATTCTTGCAAATTCAACCAATCTCTGCATTATTTGCGGTAGCTTGCAATTTTTTTATAATTTCCACAAATTTTCTGAGGGAATCCCATCGCTTTCCTTTGTTTGACAGCAGCAAAACAAATGCTTGAAAAGCTTGATGTAGTCGCAGCATATCCAAATGCACAGCTGCCAATGTATCATCTCCATAGTAACGGTATAAAGGTCTCTGCCTCGTCTCCTCCTCGTTGTGTGTTCACTATCAAAATCCTTGTCTAAAATTTCGCGTGACTGCAGACAGCACACATACATCACTTCTAGCATTTAATCTTCATCCTGAGTGCTGCGAATGAGACACAAAAACCTGCGTTTATACAAAGAATCCCTAGCATTCACTTAAAATCCCAATTAGTTGTGTAGTAAAATGTAATTAGAATTTGAATTTCTTAATACAGTAGGCTACGAATATGAAAATGGCAATTTATGCAGAACACTTAAATGCTGAAAATAAATGTTCATAAAAGTTTTTTAATGATATAAAAAGGTCACTTGTATTCATAGAGTATATGCAACATACAGTATATTTAAAAATGACAAAATTTGCCATTTTCATATATGTAACATAATTTTTCAAAGCACTTGTGGAATTTAAATTTGTACATAAATGCTCAAAAACATGAACTCTAATTGTATTTGTTTGTATATGGCCATATATCAAATTTCAATATCAGACAAAGTAATAAAGTAATAGTAAATAATTAATGGTCTTCCAATACCCACAGGTTCCACCTAAATGTATGGTATTTTTGTGTGTAATTTGTGTTTTTTTGCAAAGACTGCATATTCAGTTATTGTTTACTAAAATATTTACATGAAATTGCATTTACAATGTAATCAACACAATTACAGAGGTATATAATGATGATTTTTGAGTTATCGCTGCAAAAGAATCCCAAAAAAATGCTGCAGGTTGCTTTGAAAATTTGAGAAAAGCCGCAGCAAATTCAGTCATTTTGGGCCGCAAAAATCAGGAAAAAGTGCCGCAAAATCCTGGTGGGACTGCCCAAGTGTTGATAATATTGACATGCTGTCAGACTTATCAGTTATGTGGTCAGTGTGGTGAAGCTGATCCTGTGTTGTTTTGGTTATAAAATACTGTATAGTTCATTAGTAGTTCAACTGGTAGAGCATGATGCTAGGTTCGATTATCAGGGATATATATATATATATATATATATATATATAAAAAGCTAACTTTTGTTAAATGCGCTTGCCAAATGCATTAATGTAAATAAACATAAAAGTGTCATTTTAAGATGATAATCTATAGATTTGGAGCTGAACCTGCAACCTTTTCATTTACAGCCCAGATCTGCAATCATTTTGGCTACTATTACTTCTTCTTCAAACCCTTTTGCGTAGTAAAGGAAATTCTGATTTTATTGTATTTTTTTTATCGTTCAGAATAGTATACTATATATAGGGGGAGAAGACTGTGCAAAACCCAAAAAGCTATTTGTTGTAACAGGTTCATGGGAAAAAGCAGCATTATAGCAGATGCTTTGAGAATATAGAGAATGTTACAGGAAGTGGCACTGAAAAATAGCACCTGATATCTTGCCAAGGTGCCAAACTTGAATGTTTATTTTATTTTATTTTTTTCATATAGCAAGAATGTTTTGGCAGAACAGACACGTCAGAATGACAGCCTGACACCCTGCAAAGTCGATGGTTTTCAGTTATTCTGATTATCTTGCTTTCTTTTGCAATCTTTCATTATTTCTTCCTGAGATCAGGCTGTGGTTGTTCTGCTCTATGAGGGACTCAGGCGGAGCTGTTATCTGAGGCTGAGCAGAGCGGCACCAGTGTCAGACCGTTAACTTCCATTCTCACTCTCTCTTACTTCCCCACGCTACCCTGTTATAACAGCACAACATGTTCCCCAGATTCCTTACCTGACATGTGGGAATCAACCTTTCTTCTTTCTCGCCTCTCTCATTGGTTGTCATCTTGATCCCTACTATTTCGGCATGTATGCTTATTTAAAATTTCAAAAAGAGAATAGAAACACAATTCAGCTCTGTTGTGTTTCCAAGAATCTAATTATCTGATGCACTATTATAGGTTCATTTAAAGGGATAGCTCACCCCAAAATGAAAATTCTCTCATCTTTAACAAACCCTTATGTTGTTCTAAACCTTTATGACTTTTTTCTTTTTTTCATCTGTGCAAAATAGGACTGGGTAAAAATATAGATTTTTTTTTCCAATGCATTGCAATCTTAATTTGAACAATCTCGATATTGATCCTTAAATCCCTTGTTCTTTTACTCTATGTGCAACCCTCTATTACAATTAGTGAAAATCACTTGCATTTGCTACCAGATTTCATGCTGTGCGACTAATATGTCTGTTATCAGCCAATGGCTGGTAAATGTTCAGATTTTACTAATCAGTGATTTGTGTAGTATAGTGAGGAAGAAGTTCATCACCGTGTCGAGAGTAAAATTTTAGTTTGACTCGTTCCATGTAATGTATGTCCAAAGATGAGATCCACACAATCCATTTGTCATTGAATTATGTCTCTTTTAATACTGTTTCTGTTCTTTACAGTCAGTTATTGATCAAAAACAACAAAAAAGAAACATTTCATTCTAATCATGCATAGCACGGATGAGGTAAAGCCATATGAGTCCTCTCTCGTTAACGTACTCATTTACAGACGCTCTTTACAGAAATGCCGGTTTTCTTAGAGACGGTAGGTTTTTAATCACATGTTCAACAAATCAGTGTAAATGCTTGTAAATTGTACAAATTATGCATGAAAACAAAATATAATATGAGCAATATATTTATTGATTGAATACATGGATTTTTTCCTTTTTAAAAAGCTAAAATGTAACCAAAATGATGAAAAACTAATAAAATATAATTAGTAAAATTAATATTTTCATAATTTACCTAGTAAGAAGGTCCCAAGCAGGGTTGGGAGGGTTACTTTTGAAATGTATTCCACTACAGATTACAGAATACATGCTGTAAAATGTAATTTGTAACATATTCCGTTAGATTACTCAAGGTCAGTAATGTATTCTAAACACTTTGGATTACTTCTTCAGCACTGGTAGATTTTTTCACTTGTTTTGACTATAAAAACTCTGCCAGTACAGTAAGACAAAATACACATGTTAAAATTACATTCTCTGAAAAACCTAAATATATTATGCAGTGTTGTTTCTAAAACAAGATAAATCAAATTGATCTTGTTTTAAGGATTTTTAGATATTGTTTACAAGAAAACAATACAAAAATTATTATCAAGAATATGATTTTTGCCCTAATATCAAAGGTCTTACTAGAAAAATAGAAATTATGATCTAGCGGGAATTTTCTTGATAAAACAATATGATTGTGCCTGGTAACGTGCATGTAAAATGGCTAGAAATAGCATTTTAGCTTAGCGTAAAGCTGACAATTTACACAAGGTTTATTTCTATTTCTTGTGCTCCAAACTTACTTCAAACTTACTTCTCTGTCTGCTCGTAGGAATGTAACACATGATAAGAAAGTGTTTCACTGCTGTTCAAATAACTTTTTCCATCTGAAAGGACTAAATATTAAATGAAACAAATGACAATAAAATGCAAAGTAATCTCTTCAGTAATCAAAATACTTTTTGAATGTAACTGTATTCTAATTACCAATGATTTAAATTGTAACTGTAGTGGAATACAGTTACTTATATTTTGTATTTTAAATACTTATTCCCGTTACTTGTATTTCGTTACTCCCCAACCCTGGTCCCAAGTATAATTAACAGCATTATCTGGGAAATTTCTTTCATATGTAAGCAAAGTAGACATTATAACTGAAATATACCCATTTGAATTGATATTGAATCGAAATCGGAATCGAAACGAGAACTTGTGAATGGAATGGAATTGGGAAATCTGCATTGTAACAAGTACTCTGCCCTAGTGGAAAACAAAAGGAGAAGTTCAGATGAATTTTAAGGACTGACAGTGTCAGTCTCCTTTCACTTTCTCTGTATGGAAAAAAAGAGAAGAACTATCCCTTTATGGGTTACAACAAAAGAGTAGGGGTGGGAATCAGTAGGGACCTTGCGTTACGTTGTTAAATTGATAACTGGGTCACAATATGATAATATTATAATTCTTTGTTTAGTGAAATGTGAACATTGTGATCTTTTACTTGCTTGTTTTCCATTCATTTACATTGAACTTTGCACAACGAGAACTTTCAGCTTCATTGTAGAGCCGCAGAAATAGCATAGAGGATAGGCGTGGTAGTGTCACTACAGTAACAACATAAGGGGATAGCACACCTCGGTTCCAGCATATTTATCATTACACGAAAACCCTTGCGGTCTATCACACTGTATGGATAGAGATCCTTACAAATGTAACAAGTTAGAACTTGTTCTGAACTGGTTGAATTGAAATAATTCAAACCCCCCCCCCCCCCAAAGAGTCTTAGTTTGTCTGTTCACATTCTCACTGATTCTGAGAGTTGTATCTCTTGTGGGTTTTTTTTTTTTTTTTTTTTTGTCTTGGCATGTGTCCAACACACACCTGCATAATGCTGGAACTTTATTTCGAACAGTGGGCTGCGGCACAATCATCCCACACTTGTGGTTAAACGGAGCTCAACGGCAATCTGTGATACTGTACGTCACATGAAAAACTGCTTTTGCTTGTATCTCCGGCTGAAACAATTTATGTTTAGAATGATTGACGTGTGAAGGAGCGAGCGTTCCCATTCCACACAATGATGATTGACTGTGTAGGAAAGTCCATTTATCTGTAATTAAGAACATACTCTTCCTTCTCTATCTGTCACTCTTTTCCTCTGCTGATGATTGAGAGGTGTGGGCTTTAATCTAGAGTAACATTTCTCACTGCCGTCCCCGTTGATATCTCTCCAGCTGTTCCATGAGGCCCACAAACTGGTGGCTGCAGCCAGGACACTGGCACGGCGATTACCAGCCCTATCAGATGCCTGGGCTTTTCTGCCGCTTCCTGTCTCTCTCACTAACTCGCATTTCGGTTGGTCTTTCCTCCCTCTTGCTGTCTGTCTTCCCTCCTCCAGGCTCTCGCCTGCCTTCCACTGTGTCTCTCGCAGACCTGCACTCATTGTGTGCTTTCTATATGCTGTTTACAAATGTAATTTGCAGACTGAAAACTGTAAAAAAAAAAAAAAAACGAAGTGTGTAATATTTGCATTGTTAAAATACTTTCTCCTATTATAGTTTATTATGCAGAGCCAACTAAAAAAAGGCCATTCTTTGGCTGATTTCCCTGAAAAGTTTTTATTCATTGCTCTGTTTGTTTGAGTATCTTGACCAGCCATACATAGCAACATTGGCTAAATCAATGCCGTGAGTTCTTTGACAAATGGCTGATGGGGGAAGTGTCCATTATTTTGCAATTCCATTTGGTGATGCTAGTGGGGTAGAAATTGTGCACTTCAAAGTGTGAGTGGGAGATACTGTAATTTGTATATTGAGTCTTTGTCTAGATTGGTGGTGGATGGGCCATTCAGAGGAATTGTGAGATTTTTTTTTTTTTTTTTGCCATTTTATTTGAGGAAAAGTGCAACAAAGGGCTGTTTGTCATGTCAGCCTGATTGCAGTGGATTGATGTTTGATTAATAATTTGATTAAATAATTGCTTGGTTTAATGTTTAGACAATTTCTTGCAGTCATAGTTTCCATTTTCAGTTTGTATATAAAGAACTGCAAACACATTTTCCACTTCTAAATATATTTGAATACACGTTACAACACGTTATGTTTTTAGTGTTAAAATTCTCCCACTCCCGTATTTAATTTCTCATATTTTTTTCAGTTCTGAATCTTTATGCCACTATCATAAAAAATGTCCTTTTTCCTACCAGAAGGAGTTGCTAAAGTAGACATGAAATAATTACTGAATTAATTATCGAAGTCACATACCGTACAATTAATTTGATGGCTTTTCCCGGAGTCTTTTCCCCTGTCTATGCAGCGAGAATGTCAAGAAACATTTTCTAATTAATTTATGTGTGATTATCAGGACAAGTTTCTGGAAGGTCCTCACTTTCAATTTGTGAAAGGGTAATGGTGGTGGAAGACAAGGAAATCAGAACGCACACACACACAAGCTCAGGCCTGGAGTTATATGAAAGATTATAGTTCATCAAAAGACATTCAAATATATGAATTAACTACAATAGCAGCATTAAGGGGCAGAATTAAATGCAAAAATATTCTCCCAAAGCAACATACCACCTGTTTATTACCATAACAAAAGTAATGCATCATTAATCAATTTCACATTTTTATAATGCTCACAAAAAAGGATACCTTAAAAGAATATTTCAGGTTCATTTGTTAAGCTCAATCGGCTGCATTTGTAGCATAATATTGGTTATCACAAAACATTATTTCGACTTGTCCGTCCTTTTCTTTAAAAAAAAGAAAAGAAAAAAGAAAAGAAAATCAAGGATACAGTGAGGCACTTGCAATGGAAATGAATGTGGCCAATTTTTGGAGGGTTTTAAGGCAGAAATGTGAAGCTTAAAATGTTATAAAAGTAGTTGCATTGTTTCTTCTGTTAAAAATTGTGTATTATTTGTGCTGTAAAGCTATTTAAATCATAGTTTGAACTGTCATTTTAGGGTTTACAGTGTTGCATCATCATGGCAATAGAGTTGTAAAATTGGATATAACTTTACACAGAAAAGGTTAGTAAGCATTTGTATCACACTAAAATCACATTAACATGCATATTGTTTATCTTGTGGCTTTACTTTTGAAAGAGTGAGTATTTTAAGTAGGGCTGAAACGATAACAATAAAAAATTGTCACCATAGTCGTTTGATCTCATTTATATTCCAATGAGATCACATTAAACTCTAATAAGGGCATGTGAGAGGAGCACCAACCACAGCTTGCGCCTGATTGAGGACAGTAAGAAAACACAGCTCACAGTCCAGACTTTCCAAACAGCTTCAGGTGATGTAGATCGCAAAGTATTAGGAAATTATAAAAAAAAAAAATACAAAAGTAAATACAGAAGCACTATTGTTGTGAAATAAAGCGGAGCTGCAGTTCCACTTAAGCAAAACTTGTGTGCTTCAGAGTGTCTTTAAAGGAAACACCTCGGCGAGTCTGCATTATATCTTTAATGCATCCTTTATTAAAGTTCAAATAATAAGGTAGCAGGTCATGTAAATAAGTACAAACTCCGAAACTGGCATTTCTCTGTGCAGTCAGTGCCTCTTCTATGAGTCGCGTGAAGTGACTCAATCTAAGGGGGAGAAATTGAAACTGCACCCGGCTGATGCACACTTTGACGCAGGGACGCTTATTCCTCGCACGCGCTTGATGCAGCTAGATGAAAACGTGATGGCTCGCAGCCTATTGAATCATAATATATCTGTCACAGTGTGTATCTTATCATAAAGAAAATCGACAATACACAGTTTTATTAAGAATAGAGAGTTTGTTTTTTGGAGTTAAAGATGGATCGAAGTGAACAAAAAAGTGAGAGAGGGTAGTCTTCGCCTCATTATACACTGCAACAAAATATTTTTTTTTATTTTATTTTTTTTGTTTTGGCTTGTTTACCAATATAAATATTTAAAACTCCTTTTAAAACAATGTACATTTACTTTAGGAGCTATACTGCAGAATACATTTTTTTTTTAACTGAGAATATAATATTAAATGTTTTGTTTTTTTATCCCCTTTTCTCCCAATTTGGAATGCCCAATTCCCACTCGTGTTGGTGTGGTTACTCAACTCAGTCCAGGTGGTGGAGGACAAGTCTCAGTTGCCTCCGCTTCAGAGACCGTCAGTCCGTGCATCTTATCACGTGGTTCACTGTGCATGACACCTTGGAGACTCACAGCATGTGGAGGCTCATACTACTCTCCGCGATCCACGCACAACTTACCACGTACCCCATTGAGAGCAAGAACCCCTAATTGCAACCACGAGGATATTACCTCATGTGACTCTACCCTCCCTAGCAACCGGGCCAATTTGGTTGCTTAAGAGACCTGGCTGGAGTCACTCAGCACGCCCTGGATTCGAACTCGCGACTCCAGGGGTGGTAGTCAGTGTCAATACTCGTTGAGCTACAAAGGCCCCCTAATATTAAATATTTAATTATTTTAAAATATCTAAAATTCCTTAAAACAAAATACATTTACCCAAGAAGCAACATATTACATAACATCATATATATATCTTGAATATAAGTATATTTTGACTTTTCTGCACTGACAGAAGTATAAACAAGTTAAATAATACTTATATATGAAATAGACTTATATTCAACATACATTCTCTGAAAGCAATTCTTAATATCTTATATGTTGCTTCTCATGTAAATGTATCTTGTTTTAAGGATTTAGTTATTTTTAAATGGAAATCAAGACAAAAACACTTTAACCATAGAATTGTTTGCAGTGATTTTTGATTTTTTTTGTATGTGTGTGTGTGTGAATTCAGTGAATGTCATTTAGAGGTATTTTTAAAATATGATTTTATCCTCTTTATTATTAGTAAGCACGTTTAATACAACATTTTAAGTCAAGGCAGAAGCTGAATTGTCGATTAAGAGCCAACGATTAATCGTTGCAATAATCACCTGAATAGTCGAATAATCGTTCTAATAATCGTTAGATTAGTCAGTTATCAAAATAATTGTTTGTTGCAGCCCTAATTGTAATGTTTACGGATTGGCCCCTTTCTGTACCCCAGGTTTTTTTTTTTGTTTTTTTTTTAAATAAATTTTTGTGGTAATCAACATTATGCCACAAATGAGGTCGTTTGAGCTTAACTTGAATTGAACCTGGAATATTCCTTTAAAAATTGTCTATTTTAATTAATCTTGTCATTAAGATAAATGTAAGAAGGATTTTAGTGTTTGTGGCCCAGAGTAAGTTTTGCTGCAGCTTATTTTTAAATCTCATAGTCACAATCTAAAAACAAACCCTACTGTACGATTTTTTCCTGTTGAAATTACCCCCTGTCGGTTTGAGTTAATGGGTAAAAGTGGGATAATCTAGTACAGCTCATTATCTGATTATAAAATGGTTTATTTAGTTAGTTCTGCCGGTAGTTATCCCCTTCACTTTCCACAAATTATTTCTCAAGTCCTTGGTTTCTTGTTATTTTATCATGATTAAAGATTACCTACATTTAAAGTGGTAGTCCACCTCAAAACAAAAAATTCTGTTGTAATTTATTCACCCTCTTGTCATTCCAAAACATTGACTTTTGTGGAGAAATTTTGGAGAGGATTGATTGATTGCTGATTTTTTTTCCCTCCACATAATGAAAATGAATAGGGACTGGGGATGTCTAACTGATCTAGATGATGCCAGAATTAAATGGGTGAGCTATCCCTTTAAATGTGTTAACCTTTGTGCCAATCTCACCTGCATTTCTCTCATTCCTGTTAAAAACCTAATACCAGAAAATAAATGCTTTAAATATATATCTGTGTTTAAATAAAACATACAGCATGTTAAGTCTTTTATTTGTTTCTTCAAAGGCACATCTTTGGAGCACTGTGGAACACTTTTGAGCATAGTTCATCTTCTCTACCCTTTTGCATATTTGCTGTTCGGCATCTGCTCTTCTCCGGGTCTTGTGTTGGTCAGATAAAAGTTCAGAAGTACAGTTAAGAAAAATTAGCTGTGTAAACAGTAGTAAATGTCAATGATAAAGTTCTGTAGAAGCTCATCTGATGAGAGTGGCGACGCAGGTGTCTTATCTCTACCCAGCAAAAGAAGGGTAAAATGGAAATGATGCCGTGTTGAATGTGATGCGTATATCCCAGAAATTTGTATCTTCTCAAACTAACTATTTTGACCCATGGATGATTGGGTGAGTTTAGCTGTCAGGGACTCCATGTGTGTTGGTGTGCATGCGTATTAGTTGATCACTGCTGATGAACTATACAATAACCACTCCTCCATTAGTGAAAGCTTCTAGCATTGCAACAGGTTTCATTTGAAAGAAACAGTCTCACACATTCACTAACACAAAAGCTTGAGGTGGGGGAAATTTTATTTTTCAAAGTATCACAGTATTTTACCTCATAATACTATGTTTATATTCTAACGCCAACAATTGTTATTTTTAGTTAAAAAAAAATTTACATGAATATTTTTAGGAATATAAGATCTGTAGTATTTATATTCTACCAAAATCAGAACTCGGGCAAACTCAGAACGAGCTAAGAATAAATTAGTTTTATTTTAGTGATGCACAGATCAGGAAATTTGAGGCCGATACCAGTCTCCGATTGTATTTGTATTTTTTTATTTTACTGATCAGTCAGGAACCGATTTTTTTTTTTTTAAATGCCCTTTGCCACACTTTTGCAAGTTATATTGTGCAGTTATATGTTTATGCACCACACAGTCAAATTATGGGAACACTTTAAAAAAAGGTTCCATTTGTTAACATTATTTAACAACATTACTGTAGTTAACATGAACTAATTAATTTAATGTTAGTTACAACATATACAATTACATTTTTAAAATCAAAAGTTGTATTAGTTAACATTAGTTAATGCACTATGAACTAACGTGAACTAACAATGAACAACTGTATTTTATTAACTAACATTATGATTAATAAATGCTGTAAAAATATATTGTTCATTGTTTGTTCATGATACCTAATGCATTAACTAATGTTAACGAATGGAACCTTTTTATAAAGTTACCAAAATTACATTTAATTGTGATTGTCTAACATTTGTTTGTTTTGAAACAGTTATGAATAGTTCTGTTGTCAATATCAAAAGGTCATTGTGACATACTGGCAAGCAGTAAAAACCATGAGAGCATCACACACAGCAGAGATCCATTCAAAAATAAGAAAATACTGTATATCCCATTACAAGCTCTAAAACTGCTCCAGTGAGAAATCATTAATATCTATGATTTGTTTACTGTCTTTGGTGTCTTGTTGTAACACAAATCACTAATTATTAAGCAAATGCGTGAAGACGCGGTGCCGTTATGGTTAAAATGTAATTGCTGTGATAAGTGGTAATGTGACCAACATTAATCTGATTTAAATTGGATCCTCACAGCATAGCACTGAGATGAGTGACTGATGAGATATTGAGAGCAACTGGAGATCGTACATGTTTGATTGACACCGCAAGTGAGCATATTGAAGGGATTGAAGCTGAAAGTGCTCATGATCGCTCAAACGGTCTCTGTCGCTCAACACAATGTCTGATTGTCAAGACTCGCGTACCTCTAGATTATACATCACGTATACTCAGATTTGTATACACCTGTTTATTTGTTGTTTAATTTGTTTTTTACCCGTTTGCCATCTCTTTATCCTCTCCGTGCTCACAGTGCAGCAAGTCAGAATTACTACCGTAATGACTCTAGAAAATGGGCAACTTAATATTCATACACCTGTAATTCATACATATTTTAAAAAACAAACCTGCATATTCATCTGAATAACAGCATGTCTGAAAGTTTAAATTCGTCAATACTTAGAATTGCACCCTCCAAAGGCCACTCTGTCATGCATCAAGGGCATTCATTAGAGTATCAGTGTATGTGTGATTCCCTTGTGCTGCAAAAAATATCAGCCCTGATTCTAGGCACGATCAGCAGATCACAGACTTAAGACAAAGATCGGCCGATTTAGATTGGTGGCCAATCGATCGAATAGCACCCCTATTTTATTTGTAAGAATGTCCGTATAGATCCTGCATACAGCTAGACTGCAAGGGTTTTTATAGAATGATAAACACGCTGGAACCAAGTACGTTATTTCCACACAAAGGTTTTTTTTTTTCTGACATGCTTGTGCTTTATGCTTCTTTATGGTTCCATGATTAATTAAAGCAGGAAGTTGCACACTTATTGTGCAAAGCACTGAAGTTCAATAAAGATGAATGAGAAACATTTAGTGAGTAAATGTTTTCAAATTTTTAATCACAATACACTTAACAAAGACTAATAATAATGTTGTGTCTTGACGATATAATATTGTATCACCAGGCTGACATTCATTTAAATAGGTAAATGTGCCATTTTGCCCTTTGCACTAAGAAAAGTGACAAAATCCAAATAAATGCAGACGTCTGATCAGTCCATCTAACCACTGATCTACAAAAGCCCTGGACCATGAATGAAAAAAATCCAGAAATGAATGAAAGTGGATGAGAGCGCTGGCAAGCAGTCACTGCCATTCTATGTTGATTGTAGATGCATGTAGAACCATAAGGAGATGTTTATTATACACAAGTCCAGATGTTTATGTAAGTAGTTAGAACTTACGTGAAATGACTTATGTGATTGTCGTCGAATGACCACCATGTACTGTTTGAACAATGGTATCAAGCTAAACTGTTTGCAAAATTTTATCAAGCAGTGTTTTATATTCTATGTGAAATTTATCTTTATTCACAGTAAGACAAGATTGATATCGAAGATCAGTCATAAAGTCATCAGCATTAAACAAAGTAGGATAATGAAAAAATATTGCTTTATATCCTATTATTGGGGATGAGGACATAACTTTATCCTTTGCATCTTCAAGTCACACAGTGTTGAATGCAATTAAATGCTTTAAAAACGGTATAAAACACAGGGAATATTGTGCTTGCGCAATATTGTTGAATTCAGACACAAACAATAAAAGACTATCAAATGATTTAATATACACATTAACTAGAGGGACCCATACACAAGAACATACAGTTAAACCAATAAACCAGTGTTCCAGAAGTATCCAAAACCGAAGTCCACTGCCTCATCAAAGGTATGTGTGAACTGTGAATATAATGACAAGTGTATAGCCAGTCTCTCTCTGTGCTAGTGGCATGGAAGCAGATTTGAATCTCTTTAGTTTGATTATGTCAGCATTTGAACTGTGTAAGGAGACGTTTTTGACTAATATTTTTGTAGATAAATAACTAGTCAGTCGCTGTGATTTTGACAATCTTGGAAGCTGGTTTGGTATAAACTGGCCATATTGACCTCGGAATGTTGTGGTGAAGACATCACAACCAGCCAAGTTTGCAGCCCCCTCACAAACATTCACGTCTCCCTGACGCTCTATTTCCACCGTGTAAGTGTTTGGAAAGTGCGGGATTTGTCATTCAGCAGAGGTTAAACCCCACCTATTAGCGAAGGGTCGGAGTGTGACTCAGATAAAGATTTCCTGTTGTACTGTGTCAAAAAATCAATGGCTGCAGAGCGATCTGCTCATTTGATATCAACAATAGTCTTTTTAAAAATCAATTAGTCCTGATCGAGAAGCCCAAAGAGCCACAGAACCCTGGGGAGGGGCCAACTAGGTAACTACATGCTCCACTTAGCCAGTGAGGAGCTGTCACTGGAGGAAGTTCTTCCTCAAACGACAATCACTCCTAAGTTTTGTTGTTATGAGAATACAAAGATTATTGTTAACCATTATCATGTTAAACTGATTTTGAGTGTATTTTCAGAAACGTGTCCGATAAGGTTGTACAGCTAAAAGGGTAATTAAGTATGAGGCTGTTACCTGTCACATTTAATAATAATTTGGGGAGGCAAATTGCATTGTTTATTTGCATGGACTGTTGCGTTAACAAAAGTTAAAGAGTCAAAGAATTATACAAATTAGGTAATGGCTTAAACATGACTGCAGCACGAGGCAGTTTGCATAATATCAGTGTATAAATAAAAAATGTATGCTATACTTACCATGGACAGCAATAGCCCCACTTTAATAGAACAATGCAAATAGCACTGAAGTTTTTTTCAATCTGGCACATTCTATAAAATGTTTTTGCACTAAATGTATTTGTAGTAAAAAGTATGACAATTCCTTTTTTTAAATACACATGGCACAGCTCTAAGTGCACAGTGCCTGGTTTAGCAAATTTCCTTTTTTCCGGAGTGTGGCTGCATTATAGACACTTCTCCCTGAGGAAAATTTTAAGAGCAACAACCCATCACTGAAACTGCTTTTGACTGGAAGCAGCATATAATTATTTATTTTTCTCTCATCTGGCAATTTGGTAGTAGAGCTAATCTGGTTTTATAACCACCAACATGCCTTTGTCTCACTCATCATAGGCCTAACGAACAGACCTGTCATAGTATTCCAAAACCTCTTTCAGCCACAACATCCTTATACCATCATGCAAAGTGGAAGATAATTTAAGTGATGCATGAAGGAGTAAGTGACGCACGCACAAATACGATCATAAAAAAACTGGCCGTTATAAAATGGAAATTTTGGATCCCACAAGGTTTTTTTGTTGGGTTTAGCTGAGTTGAGGAGATCCCTTCGCAGAGGCAAGCGTGTGGACATGAATTGGGGAAATAACTTCTCGCAACTCCCACCAGGAAGTGATTTGTGTTGCCTTCAGGGTGTTTACCTAACTGTTCCTTTAAATCTTAAATACAGTTGAAAACAGCTTCCCTACCGTTTCTCTACTCTTACCATGTTACTCATCTACTCTCTCTATTCTCTTACAGTTTATGTCCACAGGGTGGAAATTTAACTTTTTGCCACAACTGCAAATGGTGGTTGAATTGAAAAAATTTACTGGCCATATATTTCAAATTATTATTTTTTAAATGTAATTTGTCCCTTTTAAAATGTGATTGTTTAGCTGTTTTTGTTTTCTTGCATATTTGTGACAAGTTGCAAGTCAGGTTTTTCTTTCTTTCTTCCTTCATGCTTGTGTATTGGCTAATGGTGCCGCTTTAATGATGGGGTGATTTTCTTTTTTATAAAGCAGACTGGTGACTGCATTGATGTCTGCGGAGGCAGGCATATTGATAAGACACTGTGTAGACATTGCCAGTGTGGAGTGGTATTGATAAGAGCTGTGTGGACTCATCACTATCGATAAGACTGGCGTACATTTTTGGGAACCAGTCACGCAGTGCTATCTATAACGCTGATGGCCTTATTGTAGGGGAGTTGCTGTGGCCTAACACAAGGGCAGCGTCAGAGTTGTTGTTGGTGTATTGTGTGGGAAAATGGTGGGATTTTAAAGATAAGACTTGTTGGTTTTTGGAGAGTAGGTTTTTGGGTCATTCGCGAGGGCCGGAATTGTGAATTGTCTGCCAGAGGCCCTGAAAACAATTTAGCTCATTGGTAAGGTAAAATGTGTCAGTAGTTACATACTTTGACCACTTTATGTTGGGAATGGCCACATTTGGGTAAACCTCACAAAACTTTCAAACAATAAGTCTGGGTCAAATTTCATCCAAAATCATTATGAAAAATGGGAAATAATAAGAAGGATATGCTTTATAAGAAAATACCCCATTCTCATTAACAGAATGAAAGAGAGAAAAAAAGGAAAAAATATATTATTTAAATTAAGTAATTATAAATCATGGTAGTATTTGCAGTACTGCATTTAATTTATGCAGATTTCTTTTTAATCATTGTGTTACAATACTGTTTTTTTAATAATAGCAATTAAAAAAAATTAGATTTTAGAGTGAAAAGCAAATTAGACATGTTTTCACAAGATTCCCCATTAAGATTTCATTGTTAACTTGTCAAAACATCTGAGATTTTACTTTCGAAGACATCTACCTGTTAACAGTAATATAACTACTCAGCAGATGGAATTGCTTAGGTAGGAATTATTTCAATGCTATTTTACAGTTGTTTATTGGTAATAATGGCTGCTGTATTGGTAAGTTTGGGTCATGTGAGGGGCCAGGCTGGGTACAGATGTTTGGCTTAGATTAGGGGACACAGAGTCATCGGCTCTTTGCTGTGGAGAGACAGAGGCAGAACGCACGCTGGACTTCAGACCACTGATAGGAGCCCAGCTTCTTTTTACTAATGACAAATCTGACCCATCACTGACTAACTACAGGGTCCAAAATTGGACTACAGGGTCCAAAATGTGGCTTTGGTGAGTAAATTAAAACTTATTAGTACATTTATTGTGAACTGCAACATATAAGGTATAGTTCACCCCCAAAAAAAGAAAATTCTGTGTAAAAACACCATTTACTCACACTCACGCCATTTGTTTCAAACCCATATGAATTGTATGGAAAAAAAGAGCAATGAAAGTAAATGGTGACTGAAGCTAACATTCTGTCTAACATCTTACACGGAAGAAAAAAGTTATTCTGATATTTTTTTTCTCTCTAGAACTAGAACTAATAACAAAGCAAAAACCAGATTTTTGATAATTTATTAAAAATAAAAACTGAAATATCACATTGACATAAGTATTCAGACTCTTAACTCGGTACGTAGTTGAAGCACCTTCGACAGCGATTACAGCCTCATGTCTTTTGGGGTATGATACGACAAGCTTTGCACACCTGGATTTGGGGATTTTCTGCCATTCTTCTCTGCAGATCCTCTCAAGCTCTGTCAGGTTGGATGGGGACCGTCAGTGGACAGCCATTTTCAGGTCTCTCCAGAGATGTTCGATTGGGTTCATGTCCGGGCTCTGGCTGGGCCACTCAGGGACATTCACAAAGTTGTCCCTAAGCCACTCTTGCGTTGTCTTGGCTGTGTGGTTAGGATCATTGTCCTGTTGGAAGGCGAACCTTTGGCCAAGTTTGAGGTCCTGAGTGCTCTGGACCAGGTTTTCATTAAGAATATCTCTATATTTTGTTGCGTTCAGCTTTCCTTCAACCCTGACCAGTCCCCCAGTCCCTGCCACTGAAAAACACCCCCACAGCATGATGCTACCACCACCATGCTTCACCGTTGGGATGGTATTGCGCAGATGATGAGCGGTGCCTGGTTTCCTCCAGACATGATTCTTGGAATTGAGGTCCTTTAGGTGCTTTTTTTGTGTCTTGCACTGAGGAGAGGCTTCTGTCTGGCCACTCTGCCATAAAGCCCAGATCGGTGGAGTGTTGCAGTGATGGTTGTCCTTCAGCAAGTTTCTCCCATCTCCACACATGATCTCTGGAGCTCAACCAGAGTGCCCATCGGGTTCTTAGTCACCTCTCTTACAAGGCCCTTCTCTCCCGATTGCTCAGTTTGGCCGGGTGGCCAGCTCTAGGTAGAGTCCTGGTTGTTCCAGACTTCTTCCATTTAAGAATTATAGAGGCCACTGTGCTCTTTGGAACCTTCAATGCAGCCTTAATTTTTTGTAGCCTTCCCCAGATCTGTGCCTCGACACAATCCTGTCTCTAAGCTAGGCAGGCAATTCCTTTGACCTCATGGCTTGGTTTTTGCTCTGATATGCATTTTCAGCTGTGAAGACCTTATATAGACAGGTATGTGCCTTTCCAAATCATGTCCAATCAATTGAATTTGCCACTGGTGAGCTCCAATTAAAGTGTAGAAACATCTCAAAGATGATCCAGAGAAATGGGATGCACCTAAATTTCAAGTGTCACAGTAAAGGGTCTGAATGTTCATGTCAATGTGATATTTAAATGTTAAAGTTATAAAAATCTGGTTTTTGCTTTGTTGTGTAGATTGATGTGAAAAAAAAAGATAATTTAAAGCATTTTAGCATAAGGCTGCAACATAACAAAATGTGAAAAAAAAAATGAAGGGTCTGAATACTTTCTGAATGCACTGTATTTGGCATTTTCCTTGCATTTAGTCAAAACAGAAATCACAGTGTTTCTTTATATTTGTGACAGGTGCACTGAAACTCAAATGTGATATACATTTATATATGATACTGCGAGTGACACAATGACCAGCGCTGTTTGTCACATATATCTAAGGATATATGCAATATGCAAATATTTAATAGCTAAACAGTTCCATTGTCATAGAGACAAAATGGATTAGAAAATATTAATTATAGTGCAAAATACTGTTTAATGGCTGCTTAGAAATATTTATGGCCGATGTCGTGAGAAATCGAGTCCCCCCTGAAAATCGGGTCTCCCTCTGACATCACAGCAATTCTGTTGGCTGATGGACTTATTAATGGGTACTATATTCACTGCTTGAGTAAAAATCTTTTAAAATCGTTTTATGATGTATGTCGATACTTTGTAAATACTACATTTAATGTCTTTTAAACCTTAAGTTACACATAATAGTATATAACTGAAGTTATAGATTGTGAAATTAAAGATGTGTCGTTGTTTGTGGTTTTCAGTTTGCCTAGACATGCTATCACAATAACATGATAGGTTTTTACTCAGGCATTACAACCTGTTACCCCCATGGGGACTCTATTTAGCAGGCAGACTCAATTTATCATGACACCGGCAAAATTTGTAGGTGTGGCAAAAAGTAATATTTTTTTCTCCCTGTTTGCTTATAACTAATACTTTCATGGAGCTATGAAGACCATTTCAAAATGTTTACTGTTGAGCCTCTTTCAGTCTTTGTGCCGGGTTTCCATTCAGTATATGTCCCCTTGTTGAGCTTTCCCATTGCACCTTTGTACCCTTCTCTTTCTGCCCTCGCTTTCTCCCTCACGCCCTCCCCCACTCCGCGTCTTGGCTGTGGGAAAGCCATTTTATCAGCGTCTGTCTCTTGTTCTCTGGTGGGGATAGATATAGAGAAGATAGATGAGTGTTTTGACATGGAGAGTGTTAGACAAACACTTAACTGTCCCAGCACTTAAGCCCGACCCCCAAAAGCGAGGCTGGGGGGGTGGGCAGTAAGGGAGTAGTTAAGCAGAACTGCATTGGGATGGAGATGTAGGAACTGACTAGAGCTCCACTGCAGGTCAACATCAACATATGGCACTTTTCCACTGCACGTTACGGTTCGACTCGACTCTGTTCGCATTACTTTTCTGAGCTTGCTTTTCCACTGCATTTTAGTGCCGCCTCAACGTGGGTGGGATTATAGGCTGATCGTCATAGTTTCGCCGCCTCTACTGCGGTGACATCATCTTAAACGCGACACAAACATTACTGACCATAAACAATAACACTGCATAAAGCAGTTGTTGCATGGTGATTTTGCACAAGTGAAACAGTTAAATTGGCCTGGTTGTTTTGGAAGCAAGCTTTCCAGTAGCTGGTCAACTAAATAAAGTGAAGCTTTCAAGCAGAATATAAAGTTAATGTAACAAAACGTACCATCCTTCATCATGGCCTCCAACAACGCTGAGTCCAGGGCACTTTCCCTTCCATTGCTCGCCGGTCTATTGCCATAGATACCGTCCATTTGGTCGAACCACTTCCACTTCTGTTTGAACCACTCCGGCTGTTGTGGTCCTCGATGGTTCTGTAGTCACTTAAGTTTTTTAAAACTTTTCCCTACACTGATGGTAGGTCCGGTGGTAGCCATGTGCGGCCAACAGCTAAGACACTTCCTGAAAGACTTTTTCGTTCTGTGTTGTTTCATTCGTCGCTAACGAGAAGAATGTCTGCACCTCGTTTATTGACCACGGCGTGGTTTTGCGCACAGCCATTTCTTTTTACAATTCGAAAGTCACGTGAACAAATGATATTGCTGTCAATGTTGCTAACTTTAAAACTGGTGGGTTGATGTCCCGTGTCACAAATCCAGTGATGCTGGTAGTGATGATTCTCTGTGACCAATCAGTGATCTGCAGGGTTTTGACATCTCATTTAGTATCGGCTCGGCTCGCTTGGAACCTCGACCGAGGTGGTACTAAAAAAAGTACCAGTACCAGGTACTATCCACAGTGGAAAACCCCCAAAAAGCAAGTCGAGCTGTACCGTGCAGTGGAAAAGCCCCAATAGAGCCCCTTCTGGGATAATTACCTATTGTTGTGAGGATGTAGAAGTGCAGAAGATGGCATATCATGATTTATTTATTTATTTGGGAAAAAAAAGGTTGTGACTCGTGAAGGATTTTTGTTTACTGGAATTTTTTTGTCATTGCTTAATTTTAATATTTTGTCAGCTGAGCAATCAACACCAAGGTATTACAGAGTACATCCCATTGAAAAGACTGTACGTCTGTCCCTCACCACCTTGTTTTCATTCTAATTTTTTAACCTTAACTAAGATCTCTAATAAAAAAACATAAATTCACAAAATGCACAAATATAGGTTCACAATATTGTGAGAGTCACGTGTACTCTATGTCTTACACATTATGTTTAGTGAATGGCTGGGTTCTGTGTCAGCTGTGTGATATCTTTATTTGTGGAGCCTGTGTTTGTTCCTGTGTCAGGCCTGCGACTTTCCAAAGCCTTGACCCCCCATCACTGTTCTGCACTTATCTCTCATAGGAAGTACAAAAGTTCTCCATGTTTTAGTTCAGTGTCAATGCTCAGTCAGCAGCAAACTCCCTCTAGTGGTGTTGAAACAAATTGTTGTTAGACTGAACTAGATTTTTACATTTTCGAAAGAAAATGTGAGTGCCGCCACAATGCTAGAATGGTGTGCATGGTTGCCAGAGTGTTGCTTTGCGGATACTTAGGTATTCTGAGTGGTCTTAGCATGTTGCTATGTGGTTGCCAGGGTGTTCTGGCTGGTTGCTTACTGAAAAGAGTCCACCTTTATATCTCTATGATGTCCTGGTCCCTAGATATGGCTTGGGTCCCTTGTTCAGTGTAAGTTTAGATGGGAGTTGCGTGGCGCCATGCGAGGGTTGGATGTATGAACGGCGAGCTCTGCGCACTTTGCTAGTTTTTAATACTTTTTGTGTCATAAACCGGTGAGATTCTATACACCCTGTTCCATAACAGTTCTATGAAGACAATATGCCAAAGAATTCAAAATCCTCAGGCTCTGGAGACATTAAGAGACACTTACGTGCTCAGGCTGATACCCCTGACGGGGCCGTGGACCAGGGACTCAGTTTGGATGGTGCGGCGGGAGAGATTCAGCGTCAACTGTCGAGTATGTCGGCTATGCTGGCGAAGGTCGTAACTGACTTGGAGGTTGGAGTTGGTTACAAGAGTGTCGGACGTCGAGAAAAGGATCTATTATAGTGGGGGTTAAATGTTGATTCTGTTTGTATATGTTTTGCTTTTCTTTGTTTAATAGATGAAAACTTTAGATGATTGATTGATTGATTGATTGATTTATTTATTTATTTTTTACCTGTTTTATCATCCACTAAACAAAATGTATAATTTCAAATGCTTTGAAAAGTAATAGCAAACCTCCTCTGCACAGATGGTGCTGGGTGGATTGCGTGCCAGAGTTTAATACTTGTGGTTGGAAGTTATAAGAAATATATCATTGTTTTTCTGATATGTTATGATATATTTACACCATTTCACCCTCTTTGTGTCTGTGTGTAAATAGATGATCTGATGCTGAGTAAGGGTGCTGATGACCTCAAGGTCCTGGCCCTCAGGGACCTGTCAGCTGACACTGTGTGGGGTCCGTTTTCTGGCAGCATCCAATCAGAGGAGCCCACTGATGGACTAGCCAGTGAGGTAAGCGGGAGAATACATGGGGGTCAGTGATCAAGTTATGGGGACATTTGGTTTAGATTCCTATCTTAGTTCTTACATTACGCTTACAAAAAGCTGTTACGGAATTAACATCTTTTTTTTTAGACATGGTACCATGGGAATACAGTGGATTTTGGATACTACCATTGTGGCAATACCATTGTATTCTTTGAAGTACCATGCAAATACCATCGTATGTGAATATCATTCATATGAGAATGGATGTGATAGAAGTAATCAGTAGTGCCATGATATTCAGTTATATATCTAAGTACCATGGTATTCCCATCTGATACCATCACTATACCATGGTACCACCACAGTATTTTTTTTGTAAGGGTACTCTGTTTTCCTTTGTTCTGTTTTTTTAAATGTAACACTGATAACTCTTGAGTTGTAGTGATCACTTTGCCAGGGTCACTGTATTTGTGTAAAGAGCTTTGTGTTATATCATCGTATAAGTCCATCAGGAAGACATACGCTCTTCCTTCAGGCATGTGCTGGAGGTCAGTCTGATCATGTGATGTGAGCTCTGGGAGAGGTTTCCTGGCTAAGGCCATGTTTTCGGACATTTCAAAGATAACACTCGCTAACACACAGACCCATCAGAGCTTGGCTGATTTTCACAGAAGATTGATGCGTCCAAAATGTTGCTCATGGTACACTTTCAAAACAAATGCAAGCTTTAAAGGGATAGTTCACCCATAAAATTATATTCTGCCATCACTTACGCAACATCATGTTGTTCCAAACCTTGACTTACTTGAACACAAAAGGTGTTAGTCAGCATGTTTAGTTTCAATCACCGTTCACTTTCATTGTGATGAAAAAAAGATCCAATTAATGTGAATTATGTCTGAGATCAAAAATTGTGCCTAATCTGTTCTTTTGTGTTCCACAGAAGAAAGAAAGTCATATGGGTTTAGAAAAACATGAAGGTGGGTAAATAACCAAATTTTTTTGCCAGTCATTATAAACCGATTGGGATCAAGACAGCATGTGTAGTTTATGAAATACATGTTTAGTGTGAAGGGAAATGGAAACGCAAGCATTTATCACTCACCCCCCTTGGCTAACCTATTAAATTGAGGATAAATGGCTGGACGTCTGCTCTCTTCTCGTCTGTTCAAAATGAGGAATAATCTACGGGAGTATGGGTGTATGCAAATGGCCGTTCATGTCTTGAGCAAGTGTCATCTTTTTCCCCTAAACTGCGCTCAGCCTTTCCGGCATGAGATTGGCTGCTTCCCCAACCCTCCAGACGGACACTTCTCTTTTATATCAGCATGGCGCCATCCTCCTGGACAACAAACCCCCAGTGATTGATTTCTACTTGATAGGCTCTCATTTCTAAGATTTCATTTATTATGAGAATTTCTAAGGCCGCGCTGTCTGCGCTCCCTCCCCTCCCTGCACCTTTCCTTCACCTCCTCCTAATCTCTCTCCCTTCCTCTCTCTCTCTCTCTCTCTCTCTCCCTCTTTTTTTTTTAATTTATTTATTTATTTTTTTTTTATAAATCTTGTTATCGAGACTGGGCTTTGTTGATGATTTTAGGCTCAGAACTTTCACATTCACATTCTATCACGTTTGCTCTCGTGCCGCTATCCCTTCACCGAAGGAGTATGTATCTGACGGAGATAGTGTGTTGAATCTCACATACCTATGGCATCTCTCACCATCCCTTTACATCCTCCTGAGTCTGGAGCTGCTGGGGTCACCGGGCAACAGGGTCCGTCCTGTCATGGCTGTGCTTGTGTATGTTTTAGTCTCCCTGTCCTAAAGAGACTTTAAAGGACTTGATCGTAGAGGCTTTTAGGTTTGAAATGTGTTGCGTCAAGGCAGATTGGGATGTTTGTGAACATTTGAGTCTTTTACGTTTTCAAAAAACTTAGTTTTGAATTTGATTGTCATTGCAATGCTTCATAGGATTGCAGTTCATTCCCTCATGAAATACATGAAGTACAGCCTTGTACCTTTGTCTATTTGTCTGATTTTCAAAACCTTTTTTGCTTCAAATCAAGTTTGCATTAATGTAGTGATTCACCTTGGAGTTGGTTGTTTTGGTTCTTGGCTTTGAAGTCCCTATGGAAGAAATGAATGGGAAAAATACTTTAAATACAAGGCAGCTTTTTCTTAAGGCACAGTAGTAAAAAGTCTGAAGGTCGCTGAACCGCTCTATGGTAAGCTTTCCTACTCGACTGCTGTATCTGTGTCAGGTTATGGATTATGCAAGCTTCTCAAACCACCGTCTGAAATCACCAACTTTCACTGAAAATGAAGGATTTCCCGTCGCAAATCGTTTTTAGTTTGAACACCCCTTAGGTTTGCCACTCTTTGGCTCTTTGATCTTGTGGCATAAGATACCCAACAGGCAGGCCTGGCACACCTGCCACACATGTATGCTTTGTCCTCACTCTGCAAATTGGCCTGCCTAGATAAGCCAAAAACACAGAGACTACTGGAGCATGTATGGAAACACACTGAGACACAACATTACTTGTTTTCCCCACCTAATCTGTTTTAACGGTTTTGGCCAGAAGTACATATGTCAAGTCTGTTTCATTATTTGTTTATTCTTTAATGCATGTATGGGCCATGAGGTTTTCGTAGGCGTTAAGATGTTTAGGGAAATAAAACCTGATCATGAAACTTCCTTGTTTTCACAGATCCTTTTGTATTGATTATCACTTTCACCAGGTTGTGTTTTATGTAAATCATACTATTTGCATTTTTACTGAAAACCCATAACATGTCCTATCTATTTGAATACTTTCTTGATAACCTAAAGATGTCATATGGTTATACAGTATGATCACACATCTCAGTGTGCCCAGGTGTCATCATTAAATTTGCTGCTTTGTTAATCTTCGGTTTAGTCTCAGATTATTGTTTGATAAAATGGATAGTTCCAGCTCTGTAATATGATTGGACAAGCCATATTTGAAACTGTTGTAAAATAGCCAATATATGCATGCCTGTTATTCATATGCAAGCCTTGATTAATTTACTGTAAACAGTTTACAGTCACACTAAAGCTATATTTCTTGGCATAACTTTGGTGTTGTTTATCTTATTGTTATTGTAGGCATTTTTCGCATTTTGTTGTACCGTGCTTAACACAACCCTTTTACTGAGGACAGACTACCAATGGCCTTTCATGGCCCCTGTACTGTGTTCTAACCAGGCGTAAATTTTGATGAGCGACCAGACATTTTGTCGATCACGTGGATTATATTTCTGTGGCGCCACACTGGGTGTGAAATCTCACTGGTCCAAAATCACACTCCTCATAACTGTACATTTGGGATGCATCGATGTATCGGCCGCTGATATTTATCAGACAATTATTGACCAAATTAAAACCACTGGCATATCGGTTATAAGCATCAAAACACCAATATAAAAAACTCATGGTTTAATTATAATTAATTATCAGCACACTTTGTAAAAACTCTGTAAATTCAAATGCACAATCCAGAAATAATGATAGCTAAAAAATTTAGAAGTATTGGCACTCCTAAGAACATGTCATATTAAATTTTTATACTTTCTCATTCTCACATTATTGAGACATGACAGTTTTGAAAGTGGCACTTACCTATACATAATGAGGGAAACCATCCAAAACGCTTTTGCTTCCTTTGAGTTCTGAGATATTGGTATGGTATCCATTTAGGCTGCATAATTGATTTAGTTAAGATTAAAATCGCAATATGGTCTTCTTGCCCGATTACTCAACCTTAAAAGGCTTTGTTTTAAAATATAGAATGCATTTCAGTGCTTCATTCAGGGCTTCAGTCAGCGCTGTATGAGCAAGTGGTGCCCTCTACCAGTCTGGATGGCAATATCCATTATCCATTACAGTGGCTGTGTCTCGTTTGGAAGTATGCGTGCTCCGGAGGTCGTATTTGTCGGCCGCATACGTCATCGAGGCTGTCTCGTTTCATTTTTTTTATTTTTTTTTTATTGGGAATGCAAAAAAGGTTAACAGTTGTATAAATGTAAGTGCATATACATAAAAGGCATTGACAATAGATAAAAAATAAGAAAAAGACAGTCTTGATGACGTATGCGATCGACAAATGTGACCTCCGGAGGACGCATCCTTCCAAACGAGACACAACCACAGTTTTTTTTTTTTTTTTTTTTTTTATCTTTTTATCGTATTTTTATCTTTCATTGTGGCTGGCTGTCTTTAAAAATGTCTCCTGTCATGTGTTCAACAGATCCAATCCATGTTCAGCGGGAATTATTTATTGTTAGAGCAGTAAAAAAATATATATATATATTTGTACATTTTTAAAGCATAATTCCTGAGCAAAACAGTGATCTAATGACAATACAAGGTAAGTGCCAAAATATCAGTATTTGCATATCGTTTTTTGTTAAAATCTGTATCTTTATCAGCCAAAAAATTTCATATTGGTGCATCCCTACTGTACATTAAACCTCAAATACAGTTGAAGTCAGAAGTTTACATACACTTAGGTTGGAGTCATTAAAACTCATTTTCATATTTTCAGATTTCATATTAGCAAACTATAGTTTTGGCTAAACTAAAGTTGTTTAGGACATCTAATTTGTGCATGACACCAGTAATTTTTCCAACAATTGTTTACACACAGATTGTTTCACTTTTAATTGGCTATATTACAGTTCCAGTGGGCCAGAAAGTTAACTGTGCCTTTAAGCAGCTTGGAAAATCCAGAAAATTATGTCAAGCCTAATTTAGCTTCTGATAGGCTTATTAGAGTCAATTGGAGGTATACCTGTGGATGTATTTTAAGGCCTACCTTCAAACTCAGCGCCTCTTTGCTTGACATCATGGGAAAATCAAAAGAAATCAGCCAAGACCTCAGAAAACAATTGTGGACCTCCACAAGTCTGGTTCATCCTTGGGAGTAATTTCCAAATGACTGAAGGTACCACGTTCATCTGTACAAACAATAGTACACAAGTATAAACACCATGGGACCACGCATCATCATACCACTCAGGAAGGAGACGCATTCTATCTCCTAGAGATGAATGTAGTTTGGTGTGAAAAGTGCAAATCAATCCCAGAACAGCAGCAAAGGGTCTTGTGAAGATGCTGGAGGAAACAGGTAGACAAGTATCTATATCCACAATAAAACAAGTCCTATATCGACATAACCTGAAAGGCCGCTCAGCAAGGAAGAAACCACTGCTCCAAAACCGCCATAAAATAACCAGACTACAGTTTGCAAGTGCACATGGGGACAAAGATCTTACTTTTTGGAGAAATGTCTGATGAAACAAAAATTTTACTGTTTGACCATCCTTATGTTTGGAAGAAAAAGGGTGAGGCTTGCAAGCCGAAGAACACCATCCCAACCGTGAAGCATGGGGATGGCAGCATCATGTTGTGGGGGTGCTTTGCTGCTGGAGGGACTGGTGCACTTCACAAAATAGATGGCATCATGAGGAAGGAAATTGATGTGGATATATTGAAGCAAAATCTCAAGACATCAGCCAGAAAGTAAAAGCTCAGTTGCAAATGGGTGTTCCAAATGGACAATGACCCCAAGAATACCTCAAGTTGTTGCAAAATGGCTGAAGGACAACAAAGTCAAGGTATTGGAGTGGCCATCACAAAGCCCTGACCTCAATCCGATAGAAAATTTGTGGGCAGAACTGAAAAAGCATGTACAAGTAAGGAGGCCTACAAACCTGACTTGGTTACACCAGTTCTGTCTGGAGGAATTGGCCAAAATTCCAGCAACTTGTTGTGAGAAGCTTGTGGAAGGCTACCCAAAACATTTGACCCAAGTTAAACAATATAAAGGGAATGCTACCAAATAATAACGAAGTGTATGTCAACTTCTGACCTACTGGGAATGTGATGAAAGAAATAAAAACTGAAATAAATCATTCTCTCTACTATTATTCTGACATTTCACATTCTTAAAATAAAGTAGTGGTCCTAACTGACCTAAGACAGGGAATGTTTTCTACGATTAAATATCAGGAATTGTGAAAAACTGAGTTTAAATGTATTTGGCTAAGGTGTATGTAAACTTCTGACTTCAACTGCATGTTCTCATTGGCTGTAATTGTGTCAGTTTGCATAGCAGCATTCAGTGAGGACTGACAAATTGCTTGTCGCTGGAAACTTTGGTTACTTTCGAAACCTCAGGGCAAATGATGACAGAATTATCATTCTTAGGTGAACTATTCCTTGAAGACACGGTGTGAGATTTTGTTAGGCACATTATCATCTCATATCATCTCCCGTATTATTGATCTTTGCAGGCAATCTAATTTCTATTGATATTTTGCATATTTCTATCTGACAGCTTGATGGACCATTCATTGGAATGTATACATGCCATTGATACCATGAATAGCCTAGTTTTCATACTGATATGAGCACAACAGTCAGTCATACTTTGGTGCTGGAAAAAAAAAGTGTACACTAGACACGAGCAAGTGCAAAAATCTCCCACTTCTACATTGCTATTGTTCTTTCCACTTAGTTTCGTGGAATGCTACCTTAAGGCACGATGGTAGCGGGAGCGGGTGGGGAGTTCAAAGCGTTATCATGCACCAAGTGCCTTTTCATCGTGTTTTAGAAACAAGCGTCCCAGCTAATCCCCCAATAATCTCTCCAGGAGAACTGCTCCGATAAGCCCCGCCACCCAGTGCTCTCCATCACACTTTTTTGGGGGTAGTACCCTGCCCCCCCTTCCCTCTCTACCACCCTACAAAGGACACGTGAAGGTGAGTGCTCTTCATCTTCTCTCTTTTTCTCACACTCATCCTTCTTTCTCGCTCCAACAGGGTTTGTTTACCCTTATTCCAATCTCTGGTTTATCTACATCTGTCAGTAGAGTGATCTCACAGAGTCACCCCTCGCTACACATGCTTTTCCCTGAAAGGAATGCATGAATACATTTAATTATTGCCCCTCTCAATTATCTGCAGAATGATAAAAGGGGAAGCAAGTCAAGCTTCAAATAGGAGTCCAATTGGGAGCATCACACATTGGCACCTGTAGCCTCTCTTTGGACTATACTCTGCTCTCAGCCCATGGATGCACTAAAATGTTGGGGACATGTTTGACACATCAAAAGGAGGTGTTGGTGGAAAATAATGCAAAATTAAACAACAGTTGTGGAGCAATGGGTCAATAACAAACACAATGAAAAGGCAATAGGGTAAAAGTAACAAGAAACGACAAAGAGACTTAAAACTCGATCACTTGAGCTACATGGGCAAAAGTAAGTATAAACCCCCTTAACACATTTGTCTATTTTAGCCATACCCAAAATCAAGCATATAGCCAAGCAATCTCTTTAGACACACATTTTTAGTAGAATAGAGCATACTTTTCTGTTCCAGCATGACAATTCCTTTATGCACAAAACAATGTATATAAAGAAATAATTTACTGAGGTGTGGAAGAACTTGACTAGTCTGCACAAAACCCAAATCATAACTCTTTGGGATGAAATAAAACACCCATTGCAAGCCAGGCCTCATCGCCCATCCTCACTGATGGCCTCTTGTGTCTGAATGGGAGCAAATCCCTTCAGCCATGTTCCAACATCTAGTGTAAAGCTTTCACAGAATAGTGTAAGTTGTTATAGCAGCAAAGGGAGGACCAACTCCCTATTAATGGATATAGTTTTAAAATTAAATGTTCATCAAGCACACTTGGGTGTGATAATAGGGTGCCCTCAAACTTTTGGCCATGTAGTGTATATGTAGGCGTGCGGTGAACATCTGTTTGCCATTCATACTTGGATTTGGAGCATTTATGGTGGAGAGGAAGACAAAGTGAGAGTGACAGAGAGAAAGAGTGGGGAGAGGAGAGAGAGGCAACCTTCATCTATCTCTGAGCCCGATCACCGGCAGATCAGAAGCACACTTTCCAAGAGTGCTTCATTTTCAAATCTCTTATCTCGCACGTTTTAAGTATCGCAGTTTCCCGTTTTTACATGTCATTTGCATGCCGCTCATCTCACCTGAATACTGTTTTCTTGGAGGGATGTGAATGTAGAGATGTGCTGCTATCTGCACACGTGTGTGTGTGTGTGTGTGTGTGTGTGTGCACGTGTGTGCGTGCGCATCGTTGGGTTCATGTGTATAAGGAGGTGCAAAAACAAAATATTTTCATAATCGACTAGGCGATGGGTTGTCCAGACGACCGGTCGACTAGTCTGACTTAAATGGTTAGTTCACCCAAAAATGAAAATTATTTAGTTATTTACTCACCCTTTCAAAATGATGACTTTCTCTCTTCAGTAGAACACAAAAGGAAAAGTTAGGCAGAGTGTTAAGGACGGTCAGGCTCAGTCACCATTCACTTTCATTGCATGGAAAAAAAGATGCAATGAAAGTGGACAGTGACTGAGGCTTTAATTTCCAAACATTTTGCCTAACAACTTTTGTGCTAAACAGAACAACACGAGGGTGACTAAATGATGACAAATTTTATTTTTGGGGGGTGAACTATCCCTTTAAGGAAGCCCTGTGTAATTTGAATGATGTAGGATCATGTTCGATCAGACACGTTTCTTATTGGCCATTCACACAAGTCACATTCTTGCATTCAAAAACTGCTCAACAGAGTTGAATAATACACAGGGGGTCTCGAGACATGTTTTCTAAATACTCTAGGAATAGTTTTAACTTCATGCATCATCTTAAAATTACAGCACTTGTGGCACTAGATGCTGAAAAAAAAGAAAAAAAAAAAAGAAAAAACTGTTAGATGTGGCACAACAGCCAAAGACATCTGTCCACATGCCACATGTATCCAACATCTGGCTAAATATCTATAATATTTTATTGCACAAAACTAAATAGTCCTTGAAAAAAACAAAATCTTTGGATTATGTATAACGATGTATAAGGGAACATTGCTCGCAATCATAGTAGACAGTAAAATTTGAAATCACACAGTAATTGTCATGAAATGTATTCTTGAATGTGGTAATTTGGTACACATGCAATGTTTTGATGGCTGTTTGACAGTGTTTAAAAGGGAATAAATTTGGATACACAACTTCTCTAAAGAAGGTTAATTTGGTAGTCTAAACACAGCACACTGTCAGCACACTAAAACCCTGCATCTCTAAATTGAATGTATCTGTATGACTTTCTTTCCTCTGCAGAACACAAATGAAGATTTTTAGAAGAATATCTCAGCTCTGTAGGTCCTCACAATGCAAGTGAATGGGTACCAACATTTTGAAGCTTGTAGCACGTAAAGGCAGCATTAAAGTAATCCATATGATTCCGATGGTTAAATCCATGTCTTTTGAAGCGATAGGATAAGTGTGTTTGAGAATCAGATCAATATATAAGTCCTTTTTTACTATAAATCTCCCCTTTTTTTTCTCACATGCTGCTTCTTTGGTTTTTTGGCGATTTGCATTCTTTGTGCATATCGCCACCTACTGGGCAGGGAGGAGGATTCATAGTAAAAAATGACTTAAATATTGATCTCTTTCTCACCCACACTTATCATATTGCTTCTGAAGGTATGGATTAAAACCCTTGAGTCTTATGGATTACTTTTATGTGCCTTTTTGGAGCTTAAATGTGTGTTCACTTGCAATGTATGGACCTACAGAGCTGAAATCTTCTAAAAACCTTGGTTTGTGCACAGCAGAAGAAACAAAGTCATACACATCTGGCATGGCATGAGGGTGAGTAAATGATGAGAGAGTTTAAATTTTAAGGTGAATTATTCCTTTAAAGCACCTACTAACTAAAAAATATTGAAGGTAAGACAAAAATGAAAAATAATAATAAAATCAAGAAACTCTTGGAACTCTTCAACTAATTGACTAGTCTAATCCGCCATCCTGAACTGTGCCTTGTTAAAATACACATACATGAATGTAGGTGTGTCCGGTTCTCTGAGGGAGCGAGACCTGAAGAAAAAAAAAACGATGGAGTAACGGAGAGGGGATAAAAGGGAATGTGTGTGAGAGAGAGGCGGATGAGAGAAGGTTTCTGATTGTTATCGCCCTTCCTTTTCTTTGCTGTATTTTTGGAGGATTCACACACTGACCTCTTTGTTTGGGACAGTATGAACCCCTTTTACACCCCCCACCCCCTTTTGGGAAAGAAACCATTTCCTGTGGTGAGGAGATAGAGAGTGGGGCAGACGCAGGGATAGGATTGGGAGAAGGGGATGGAAAAGTGAGAAAGGGATGTGTGGAGAGATATGGAGAGGAATAGATAGCAAGAAGGAGATGGAGACAAAGAGTGTGACAGAGCATGACAAGAGGGATATGGACAGATGAGGAGAGGGATAAAGGAGGAGATGGAGAAGCAGGAATAGAAGAAGATAACGGTGGAGTAAAATGCTGAAAAATGAGGGAGAGAGGACACAGAGTACTGAAGGAACACACAAAGGGGTGCCTCTCTTTACAAAGGTTTTTTTTATGATCCATGGTGTCCGTACATGCTAGGTTGAGCCAGGGTTAAACTCACACCATTGGTTGAGACAGTGTTACTGTGTTGGGTTGGTCAGTATGCTCACACAGATAGAAAAATGTTGTGATAGCACCACAGAGCCTCAAGCCCAAAGTATACTTCAATCAGACACAAATGCATAACCAATAAATGTAAAAAATAAATAACTTGCGCATGACGCAAATTTTGTCATTAGCAGAGTGCTCGAGCGCTTAAGGTCTGTGGCCCGAGTTTTCTAACCATGCATACTCTGAACGTGGAGTATGCTCATGCACCTGGAGTTAGTTGCAGTAATTAGTGGTCCACAAGGTGACAACACTCACAGTTGAGCCGTTGCTGTCACGAAGAAGCTCTAGAAGAACATGTAATCGCCGCTAAACAACAACGTGCACATCAAGAGTGCATATGCGAGGGGGTCAGGAGATACCTGCATGTGTATAACTTGAGTTTAAAAGACTATTTAGACATTTGTGGGCCTAAGCTCCTGAAGAGAAATAGTCTTAGTATCTAGTAGTATCTCGTAGCAGTCATAGTGCGCATGCGGCAACCGCTTGTGTATGCACTCTCAGTCAAATGAAGTATACTTTGAAAGGGTGTGTGTTCGACTAAAATCGAAGTATACTTTGGGCTTAACACTTCTTATCGAAATCAACCTAAAAATGTCTTGCTTATAAGGGGTGGTTAGTCTGACTAAAGTCTTGTCACATTATGAGTAATTTATATCACTGTATCAGTATACAGCAGTGGCAGCCTGTGCATTTTAAGTCTAGGACTTCAGTGCGATTGATGCCATTTAAGAAAATACCGTTTCACAATGAATAAGACACCCTGTGCCTATGGACGTCATACATTCAAACTAATAATACCAATCGGCATTTTTAAAACACGTCCACACATGAAAGCCAAAACTTGAATCGACACTGAATGCTCAAGCAAGCCTAATTTTAACTGCAAAAATGAACGTCTCCCAAACTGACATTCAAAAAAGACCAAGGAGGTCTATAATACCTGGAAAAAGCTGTCTAATAATATTTGCAATTTAAATGATGCTTGCAATAAATTTTGTTTCTTCAGGGTACACGATTACTTTTCAAAACTTGAAACGACACTGAATGCTCAAGCAGCACACTTTACACTTCAGATGTTGCTATAACAATGCAAAAACCACTTACCAATTTACTTGAAGTGAAAATCAGTCCTCCTTTCCTGTTTAAAAAATTAAATAATCACACGATCATGCAGAACATCTTAGGTTTTTTTAAACCATAAGGATCTCTTTCTCAATGGTGATAGCGGCAGTGGTAGCTGACTGGTAAGCTTGATCTCGCTCTTTGCTTTTGAATAATGTATATCACTTAAATGCGTGATTGTGTCACTCAAGGCCAGCTAGAAGGTTTTGACCAGGACACTTCCTAAAGACCACACCCACCAAGAACAAATAAATCAATCTGATTGGCTGATGAATCTGACAATCTGAATTTAGATGCCAATTCATTTGCAGTGTTGAGGGATTCTGTAGAAATTCTGAAGGCCTAACAGGGTGGAGCTCAGACTCACGTGCTGCTTCGGGCATGCGATTTGTGAAACAGCCATCATTCTTTGCTTGTAAGCATCAAGGAATAAATTCTGATTGGATAAACTTTTCATTTTTTGCTATTCATTTGTAGATGAATTAGGAGTGGAAAGCGATTTGAAAATACATGAATGAGAATGAAAGGATGAAAAAAAAATATTTATTAGGCATGCTGGCACTGAGAATTCGCCACTGGTATACATTATATCACAATAAAGCTATTTTTGCTGGAAAAACAACCAAACAACATACACTGTGTCTTGGATTTTTAAATCATGCTGCAGATATGCCACAGTATAAACAGTATAGCAGCATCGGCACATTTCTACCGTTGCCCTGTATATAATGTCATACCTTTTTTTTTCTATTCAAAAAGTGTTGCCTCCCGGAACACTGCAGGATTAGACATCGTGAGATAGCTACATGCTCTCATATCTTGAGCAAACACCTTTTAAAACCTTGTTCCACACTATCATAATGAGCATCAGTTTTACTGTATTTGCACACACTGTTTAATGGCTTTCCACTGTGTTAAACATTTACATGTAGTGCATATGGAGTGTGCATTCCACAAACGCATACATGATTTCTAAGAATGTCAAAAAGAGTGGTCTGTCCTTTGACTATGAGCCAGTGACTTCAGTCAGTTTGATGGGTTTTAAGTGTTTCTGTAAACCTGTATGTATTTGACTTGGGGGTCATACTATAGGGTCACAGAAAGATAGGGCCTTCAAAGGAGACAGTGAAAGAATGTTTTTCTAGTTTCTCCACCTCTGCCAAAGGAGAAAGGAGATGTGCGAAATGAGAAATGAAATCGGCCAATAATAATTTGCATTCAACTTTTATCAGTGTGAGAGGAGGGTGTTTTTATGAACGATAAAAGCATCAGTGGCACGCATTCTAAGCTTGTGGGAATGTGTTTAAGGTGGTATGACAGTTGTGCAAAAGTGTGTGTTTGTGTACGTCTGATTTAGAAAGATGCAGCTACCTCTTTTCCTGATGGCGTGCGGATGTAAGTAGGAGGAAAGTGAAGGGGGGCTGCTGGTTAATATCAGACCAAATAATTAGATTCGCTATCAGGGCGGCGGCAGCAGTGCGGGGATCAGGCAGATTAAAGCACGGCCGTCATCATTAATATTCATGAGGGAGCAGGGCTTGGACGAGGGGGCTTAGACTGTTCCTCAAAGCTCGGCACTCTGTGGGACTCAAAGCAGTGTACTCATAATGCCCCAGTGCCCTATGTTTGAGGGGTTGGGGGTATATTCACCCACAAAAGTCTCTTTTTCAACTCTTTAAACCAGTCTTTCTTTCAGCAACCCACATTGGACTGGCATCATATGTCACCTACATTTTTAGGCCTGTCACAAAACAAATGCAAGTTTATCTTTAAGAGTGATGATCATTCTGCCTTTTTTATGACCGGGCATGGAAGGAGGGCAGTTTCATCCCCACAGAAGAGGGTTTCAACCAGGTCCTAAACACCACAGATATGCCTCTCGCCCATGTTCAGATTAGTGGTTGAAAAATATGGGTTCATCAATGGCAAGTTCTTACATTTTTGCATAAGTCCTATTTTTTTTATACACTTTTTCAATTAGTAATCTTGAACATGTGGTTACATCCTTGGTTTCAACCCAAACAAGATTTATAAATTGTATTTTATGATAAATACAGTAAATTGAATGTTCATTCTGTATTAATGTGAAACCATGATGCATTTAACTAAGAATTTGTGTTCAGAAATACAAAGTGTTCTATAGCGTCAAATTAAAAATTCAGTCTTGGCTGTCCACCGAAATTGAGTATGTAAGAAAGAAATGCTGAAATAAGCATGAGACCACCAAGAGGCAATGACATCTGTAAAGTCCATGATAGAGATGTAGGAAACTACATGGGAAACACAAGCACTCCGACTGCCTATATTTGGTTTGTACATAACGACAAGACAAAAAAAAAAAACATTTACATTGGACCTGGGTGTGAATGTAAGAAACAATTTAGACGAATATTCTATGCTGTGATGTGACCAGAATTTTGGGACTCGATGCTAAGCACTATTATTGGCGCAAGCCTAAGATAATATTCCCACTGTAAATTGCTATGGTGCTGCATCTAGCTTCTCTACAGCAACAACTGGAAAGCTCATAAAGATAACAGAATAATGAATACCATTAGGTACAGAAGAATACTGGAGGACATTAATGGCCATGAACCTGTTCTTTTTCATTTTTCACAGTGGGTCATAACAATTTACATCTTCACCTGCTCTCCGTGCGCATCTGCACGTGCGAATATGACTGTGTGTCAATATGTGTGCGTGTGTTTAATTAGAGAGCGCATTTGTCTTGAAGTGTTTTGTCAAAGGCGAGGGCTGACCATGATGCCCTCTCCTTTTGTGAAGCTTAAAGTTGAGTCATGTTAAATGAGTCTGAAACAAATTAGCAGAAGCACGTAGCACTTATGGCACAGACGGCTCCAGCATTGGGTTTCAAATTAAAACAAAAGGAGCCCTATCTCCTTATCAGCACTAGTTCCTCATGAAATACAATACGGACCGTATCTTCAGGCAAGAACAGACAGAAATAGAAAGAAACCCTTCAGTTGTCGTCCTCTGCTGCCCATCTCTTCCCCTCAGCCTCATGACAGGTGGCTTTTTATCCTCCATTACACTGTTGAACTAATGTGTTTTCATTTTCTTCTGTCTTTAAAGTTGATTTGGGAGCATGTCGGGATATAAGGACTAGTCTCCCCGAGGGCAAGTCTTAGTGTAGTAGAGTCAATGAAGTCCTGTGAAGCTTTTCTTAAATATGAGGCTATTAATTGACTGTCCCTGTAGATATGCTGCCACCTAGTGGAATGGGTCAGTCTCACTTAATAGAGGATGCAAAATCTGGTCTAAAACAAGATGTTAGTGCATTTTGGGGAATTTCAGAGAGTTTATGTACATCCTATACTCCATGATCACTGTATAATGCCTTTATCAAAGTTGGATAGGGATCGAGTCATTTAACAGTTTTACCATTTTTAACGTTATGGCAAGCCTTTTATCAAGAAACATAAAATGTGTCATTGAAAGTGCTTCATTTCCCATTAAAGTTATAAATGTGTGTATGCTCGGGTGGATATGGTGTTCTTCATAATTTTATTAGATCCAAAGAAGTTCATTTCCTCAGCTGAACAAAGAAATGATTGCGTAGATGACTCCAGGTGTTATTTGGCAGTTGCTGGCACACCTTTGCATACTCTGGTTACTTTACAAGACTGTTTACTTAAATCAGATGTCGTGTACTCGCATTGTATCACCTTTCCAACTGCTGCTGTGCTTTCCCTAGGACTGTTTTCCTTTTTATCCCCTTCTCACTTGTCATGGCATCCCTGTTCACTTCCCTGTAGCAATTTATCTTTGTGATCCTAGTGTCACCTTCCCCATGTTTTTGTGTTTTTGGGCTATCTCTGTATAGAGGACACCCTTAAAACTTATTTTCTGTTTTGACTGTTTTTGGTCTGTCAGACCTCTAAATTACTATGTAACCTTAAGGAGTAAATGAAACTTGAAAACAAACTTGCCTTTTTTGTAAGTTAAACCATTATACATTTTTAAACAACTGATTGGTCATCAGTAGTTCAAGATTAGGTTGTGCAGTATGATATTAAAACATAAGAGGCAGAAGATGCTGAATTTTAATGGCTTATTATCAAGAAGGCATGTGAATGTGCTTTTGTATTTCCCTAATTATAACATTTCTTAAGACTCAGGCTAAAAAACTGTCATAGTGGTTTTAGGAAACTGCAGCAATGAATTCAGCAGAACTGTCTAAATTTGTCTCTCACAGAATTAAGTGCTTGTTTCTTGGAGGGTGCAATTTGAGAGCAGTTAAAAATATAAACAGTTTTATGAATGGACTGCTGAAAAAAGGGCGGTAGGGGAAATGGAGTGTATTCTTCATGGCACTATGCTGTAGACTATTTTAACAAGTTAAGTGTAATAAATAAACAGTGTGAGAATGTTGCTTGGAACATTTTTAATAGGTTTTAGCCAGTCTATTGCTAGTTCTGTCAGTTCACCTGGGCAATGGTTATCTTACAGGAATGGTCTTCATATGACCAGTAAGAATGACTTAAAAAATTAATATCATGCAAAGCAAATGTATTTCAAGGAAGTAAACATTTCAGATATAAGTGTAGATGTCAGCTTTAAGGTCAAGTTTCAACAGCTCTATGGGATGTTATTTTATAGACCCATATTTTCTCGTGCAAGTGATATTTTTGTACTTCAGGAGTTTAGATTAATGGGCGAAAACGTGAAACCGGTGTGTTATTTTTGTATTTTTTGCTGTAAATTGCTCCTTTACGTTCACAAAATTAGCTGTTAGCCCATTTTAAGAGAAATTATTTGATATATAAGTGAAAAATATTTGATTAGAAAGTAGTGTATTTTAGATATAATGGATTTAACTTGGTACACTGATTGGTCCTTCCATTAAAAAAAGCTAGACACAGTATCGAGATGGGTTTTTTACTTTAACTTTTCACTTGACAGGGCATCTAAAAACACAATGCTACTGGCGAGATGCTGAAAAAAAAACGGAATGAGATGTGGCGGAACGGCCAAAGACATCTTGCACACATTTACATAAAAAAACATTTTAAAAACAGCGCTGACAGGTGCAAAAACATGTTAGGTGTTAACGGCCCCCAAGTCATTATAGACATATCAGTGAACCCATTTTAAACTTTTTGAGGGCAATGGGAGATTTGTTTGTTTATGTGAATTTATGAGAATTTTTATGACATTATAAATGTCTTTCTTTTTAATACAATTTAAAGTTTTGTTCCTACCAGAAGTGTCCACTGAGTCTTGTCCCAAATCTGTCTGTGTTCTTTTAAAATTGTAAAGCTGACCTTGTTTTTCTTTGTGTGTGTGTGTGTGTGTGTGTGTGTGTGTGTGTGTGTGTGTGTGTGTTATAGAACCCTGTAATTTCTCTTGAGTGTGAGGATGCAGACTGCTGGCTCAGAAAGGTTCCTGTGACCTCTTGCGCCACAGATTCAAACTGCACCATCTACATTCAAGGTACCAAAACACCACCACATGTACCTCTCAGATTCACAAAGCTGTCTAAGAACTGCTTAATGGAGGGTCTAACTATGGCTGTTTATTTTACAGAAGGAGCATTATTCTGTAAGCTCACACAGGAGCTGTCGAGTGGAGATGCACTTCTTGCAATGCTGTCCTCCTCCAATGTGGATCAGTCGATGGCGACTCAGACCCCCAGTGTGCTTGTGAAGGAGGAGCCTGAGTACCCCGCAGCTCTGCACTCTGAGATCCAGCTCCTTCCACAACAGGCTGGCATGGCTGCCATCTTGGCAACTGCTGTCATTAATAGTGAGTCATAGCTTGCTGATAAACACAACATGTTTTGAAGTTTCCTGCATGTGATATAAGATGTTGGGCCACATTTATTTTATACTGTATATAGTGTGTGCTATATATATATATCATGCAACATAATGAGTAATATAGTAAAATCAATGGTTGGAATTGTTTTTTAAAAGGAGTTTTAAAAGGAAAGCTCTTAATCCCATGAAAAAGGGACCAGAAAGTACTGTACCATGGCATTTCGGACATGTACCATGGTAGTACCGTGTTATTCCATAGTATATGAATAGGGTGTTCATTCAGTACCATAGTATATATCAAAGTGCCATGGTATTACCACAATATTTTTGGCCCTACCAGAACAATCAGTTGATCTGTATGTTTCTTAGAGTTGAAGTGTGTAATCCCCCCCCACACACACACACACAAACCCCCTGCCCATGATGTTTCCCATCAAGTTGCCTGTCCTTTCATGCCACCAGTAGGTGGCAGTGTTATATCAGTTCAGACAATAACCTGGAGTTAATTGGCTGGTACAGTGCAGCGCTCTCTTTCCCTCACCTGGCTATGTCAGTTAAAATGTATGAAGAGTGGGAATGGACAGACATGCAACGATGAGCACATGAATATTCACTGTAAATAAGGGTAAAACATGACCAGCTCAACTCCGCAGTTCCAGCTGCATTAGCTGGGCAATGAGGAAAAGAATACAAGGAAAGCAGCAGTTGTTATCAAATATGCCCTGTTCAACATTTGCCCTTACACCAGATCGGCCCGATTACAAGCACACTCTTGCACATCTCACAAACTCACTGTGCCCGTTGCCTTGGAGATGACGGAACAATTCTGATGCTTTTTTGAAATTATTTATAATTGTGTGTGAGTGTGTTTAAATCTACTTTAGGCACATTACTATATATATATATATATACATCATCCCACATATGATTAAATGCATGAAATACATCAGTTATATGTGTAGATTAAATGCGATAAACAGCATATCAGAAAGACATTGTGTTTGGTTATGCAAGCCATACTTGTCATGGTTAGAAAAGTCTAAAGTCCAAGTCATACTTTTCTAACTAAAGTTTGGACAAGAAAATGAGAAACAAGATTATGCAGCTTATGATAAAGCATGCATTTTATAAAATGTGGGCAACAGCAATAAGATAAAAGACACCAATGTTCAGTAAACAGATGTATTATTAATAATTCTAAATAAACAATTATTCTGCCAAGTAATATACGGTACTTAATTATCCTGTCTGTTGTAGTTTGACATAGCAACTTGGCATATAGCAACTTGGCACATTGATACCAAATGTGGTCACAGGTGCGCATTTGTGATCATTTCAGTAGCATCGAAGGTGGCTCATCCAATTAGAATTTAGATTCTGAATATCCTTCTTATAATACATGTTTTGGCCTTTGTACGCTGCAAAGCTTCATTGCTTACCACCACATACAAAGAACACTCAGCACCAAGAAATGGTTCCCTCACCATGAGCGGATATCCTCCTTTAAACATTTTCACAGAAAACTCTTTTTATTTTGAAAGATAATTAGTTGTGGTTGTTGCCTTTGTTCTAAATGGCCATATTTTGTTTTTGTGTTTGCAGAAGACATTTTCCCATGCAAAGACTGTGGGATCTGGTACAGAAGTGAGCGAAATCTCCAGGCCCATCTTATGTACTACTGTGCAAGCCGACAGAAGCAGCAGACTGGAGCCTCACCTCCACAGGACAAGCCCAAAGACTCGTACCCTAATGAGAGGCTGTGTCACTTCCCACATTGCAACAAAAGCTGCCCCAGTGCAAGCTCCCTGGAAATCCACATGAGAACACACAGCGGTGAGAATTTTCCCTGAAGGTTTCTTTTTACATTCTTGCAAAAATGCTTATCAAGCACACTTCTGTTAATTGTTTCAATGATGTGCTCTGTAATGTCTTTATTGTGAGTAATCATTTTTCTTATGATGGTTGTGTCTGTATTCCAGGAGAGCGTCCATTTGTGTGTTTGATTTGCCTGTCGGCTTTCACCACTAAGGCGAACTGTGAGCGACACTTAAAGGTGCACACGGACTCACTCAATGGGGTGTGTCACGGCTGTGGTTTCATCTCCACAACGCGAGACATACTGTACAGCCACCTGGTCATCAGCCACATGGTTTGCCAACCTGGCTCTCGCAGCGAAGTGTACTCACCCAAACTCCCTCTGGCTAAAGGTAACTGCTTGGCTATCTGAGTTCTGTAGATCACAGACAAATCCAGATCAAACTTTACCCAGTGTAGATTAGTCTCAAAGCTGATTTACTATTTAATACTTAAGTACTTTAGTTAGTCTTTCAATGCTAATCTAACTGTATCCAAACTTGAATAGGTCTTTTCGCTTTCCAAAGTAATATTCTGACATATAATGCTCAAAACACTATCAGAGGCTAAAATATTGGCATGTCCCCCCAATAGAATTCATTTTTAGCTTTAATGATAAAACCAATCAGTTCTGAAGAAGAAAAAAAAACATGGAATTGGCATAAGAAGAAAAGAATTTTGGTACATCTGCTAATACAATTTATTGTTTATGAAATTTCTTTTAAATACTCTTATAAGTCAAATTTTTTAGGCAAAATGGTAAAATAACTTGTGTACTCATATACTGTATATATCTAATCATATTCTCTGTACTCGCATATAGTTTAGTTCAGATATAGTGATGTAGCAATAGAAATATGAGAGATTATATTTATTAATGTCTAATTATTATATAATAAATTACAGAAGTATTCCAATTTGAGGGACTTAAGTGAGTCATCTTGTCTGTCTTCTCTTTGTGACAGGCTTGAGTCCAGGAGACTCTGGCATTGTTCTAAAATGTCAGGTTTGTGGCTACTCTGCAGATACACCTGCCCTACTCCAGCAGCATGTCCACACACACCTGGAAGTGAGGGTTCCAGCAGAAAGGAGCCCCACACCTCGCCAGAGCAGTCCTTTCTCCACTGAGCTCCCGGAGATGCAAAACAGAGAGCCTGCTGCCTGTGTGCCCAGACCTGACTCTTCCAGTCCTGGAGCCAATGGCAGCTCAGCCACCTCTCATGGCTGCAGTCCCTCTAACCCACTCAACATCAAAGAGGAGCCACGCTCCGACTATGAAAACGACTCCAAGGAAGAAGAAAAACAAGTAGGTAGCCCTCAAAGACATGCAGTGGAGGCGAGCTCGTCTCAGTCCACTTCACATAAAAGCCCCTTGGTGGTGGCAGTTAAGGCAGAGCCGACCAGTCCCACCCCAGGTTCCAGTCCCGTACACCCAGAAACAGGGGGTTCAGTTCTTCCTGGAGGTGCTTTGTTCTTGCCGCAGTACATGTTCAATTCTGAGGCTGCCATAATGCCGCAAGCATCTGAGATTCTGGCTAAGATGTCTGAGATGGTTCACAGTAGGCTTAAACAGGGACAGGGACCAGCAGCTGGACAGCAGGGTTTCTTCCCACCTGGTTCTTCTGCCAGTGTTCCCAAGGGAGCCACTTGCTTTGAATGTGACATCACCTTCAATAACATCAATAACTTCTATGTTCATAAAAGGCTTTACTGCTCTAGCAGGCATCAGCAAGGCGAGGCAGCAGGCCTGTTGAAGGAAGGGGCAGCTGCTACAGCTGCACCCCCCGCTGCCCATGCTGCTTCACCACAGGCCAGGCCAGTAAGCCGTGCAGCCTCTGCATCTCCTAACTACTCTGATCCTGCAACAGGAAGCACAGCCTCAGAGCCCAAGTTAGTTGAAGTGAAAAGCGAGGATCCAGGGCTGAAGGAGACTACTTGCTCCTCTTCCTCAGAGGGAGAGGGGGCTGGGGGAGGACAAGTCAGCGAGGGTAGCCAGAGTCCTAGTGGTTCAGCTGAAGATGCAGATGATGATCCCAATCGTACCTTCTGCCAGGCCTGCAACATCCACTTCAGCCGTCACGATAACTATATCGTGCACAAGAGGTTCTACTGCGCTTCAAGACATGACCCCACCAACCAGCGCTCTCATTCTGGCAAGGCTGCCTTCTTGCCCCAACCAATACGCACTCGCAAGCGCAAGAAAATGTATGAGATCCACATGGCTCAAAGTGAGGCTCTTGCTAATGCTACTGCTTTAACATCGGCAACAAGTCTGGGTGTGAAGCAGGAGGGAACTGGAGGCCCTTCCATTCCTTCGCTGTCCCAGGTGTCCACTCCAACACGTGGCTCCAGTCCTGAAGGTGATGGCCCTATTGACTTGAGCAAAAGACCGCGAATAAGAGAAAATCAGAGAAGGAGTAGCATTGCCGATCTGCCACTTACTGACTACCACAAATGTACTGCCTGCAGCATTAGCTTCAACAGCATTGAGAACTACTTGGCCCACAAAACCTACTACTGCCCTGCAACTACTCTGCAGCCTCATACACTAGAACAGCTGAACCGGCTGAAAAGACCTGCCTCCACCTCCCCCAAGAACCGAGCTGTGGACCTGCACCCTGACGTAAAGGGGCATCAGACGGGTATAACTGAAGCTGTTGCACACCCATCTGCCTTACCAGGCCCAGAGTCAACCTCTCCTAACTCTGCACATGGAGCAAAGACCCCCAGCACCTCCCCAGTGGTGTGTCCCTACTGTCCTCCCAATAGACTGCCGACCTGTGATCTGGTGGAGCATTTCAAAACAGTTCATGGTCTGGTGCTTGCACTAAAGCAACATCCTGAGACACAGTCAGCTGGAGTCAGTCCCAGTCCTAGCCTTAGTCCACGTGATGGAGCCCCACTCAGTCCTCCTAAACCGAGCCCCTGTCCACGTAGAGACAGTGTCAATGGCCGGAGTATCAAATTGGAGGCAACCTCTCCATCCTCACCTGTGCTCAATGGAAGCCCACTTGAACCCCAATCTGTAGGGGCTGGTTCTCCAAAAAACACACCCCATGGCAGCATCTCCCCCACAGGAGATTCTCTAACTGTGTCACCTATGCCTGAAGCTGTAAGAGAGGTGGGGCAGATGGGTTACACCCCCATGCCCTTACCCCTCCCTGAAAAAGTGGCCCTTGTTCTTAGCCATGCCCATCCATCTCCAGCCATGCCCAAAACTTCCCTCGCCTCCCCTGTGCAGAACGGGAACACGCGCTATTGCCGGCTGTGCAACATCAAATTTAGCAGCCTCTCCACCTTCATTGCACACAAAAAATACTACTGTTCCTCCCACAGTGCCGAACATGTCAAGTGAACCCTCTAACTAGTCAATTCTGCCATTCCAATCATGCATAGAAGTGCCAACCACGGCACTGCCCAACCTGATCCGGACAGAGTACGATAGCGGGACTGTTACTAGCCAGACACGGAGGGTCTCCGTGCCGACCCCAGTGTTTCTGGTGTTGTTACTATGGTAACTTATTACACGTTATGGGTCAAGTTTGTATTACACTAAGAGATGAGACTACCTGCACACAGAACGTGCCCAACTGACCTATTTCCATAATCCCTGCAAAGTTCTTCTTTCACCCTTCATATGATGGAACCTAATTATTTTGCATTTTTCCCTTTAATTAGCTTTGAAAATGCTGTTTTAATCACTCCTATGTGTATGACCTTGATTTTAATAATCAATGGTATCGTATATTGGTAAAAGTTTGTTCTCCTGAGCCATATTTTTTTTTGATTTTGTTTTAAATCACTGATTTGGGGTGAATTCAAACCCTTAGTGGAGGTCACTGTATAACTTGACCTGCAAATTTTGGTCAAAACACTGACTCAAAAATAGAATAAAAAACCCAGTTGAAATTGGTATCGGCAGGTTACTAGTTCAAGATGAAAGATTAAAAAATGATACAAATTTGAAGCTATTTATCATTTGAGTCCCCATGCATTTCATGTCTGAGAAATACTACCTAGTGTCTTTATAAAGAATGTTGTTTTTTTTGTTGTTTTTTTTTTCATACTGTCAAAAGGAACCATTTCAATCTTGGTGTGATATGTTTTCTTGGTTCTTTAATATGAAAATTTGTCATATTTGACTTTTCACATTGATAATTGGGACATAGATCTGTAAGTGTAGTTCAAGTATAAGGAGAAGGCACTGTCTTACTATTTGGTCATGGCTCCTAGAAATCAGGTGTCTCTTTGGATGGATCTTTTTAAAGGACTGTCATAGGGTTTTAGGGACTGGATTGTGAACAGTGTAAGAAGATTTTTTTTTTCTTTGGTCACCAGCTCACTCTGTCTCTGCTCCTAACACAAAACTTTCACTCATTACTTAAAATCTGAATATCCTTTGACCTGCTGAAAGCGTGTCATCTGTAAGATACTCTACAAATCTTTACATTCATGGAAATGCTTAGGAAGTCATGTTTGTTCGGCTCTTTTTAGTTCCCCTTTTTTAAACCTGGAAATGAAGTATAGCATAGAAATTATGCATATCAATGTCTTGCACACTGGTGAGTGATGTTGAAGGCCACTAAAAGCAGAGAATTTATAACTGACTCATAAATTTGCATTGCTTCTTAAATTCCACTGGCAACTCAGTGCCCCTCTTCTCTTTCTCTTTCACTTGATTTCTCTCTTTCTTTGAATTTTGTATTCTCTGACTCAGTGATGTTTTATTATCCTCTGTACGTGTGTGTGTGTGTATGTTGAAAAGAACAGCGTCATGCAATCTGTCCTAAGCAGGCTACCTTGTCAAAGCCTAAACAATGTCTCTCAATATGTCAATATATCTGAAACAATGGGTCACTTCCACAATACTCCTCACTCTCCCCTGCCAAGTGGACTTTGTATATGTTACCAGTGGTGTTTCCCATTTCCTGTGTTACAAAAAGCCTCAGTCGTCTCTGCGGTAAAAACAGGAACACATAAAACTGTCTGCAAATGAGAACAGTTTTAAATTCTCTCTGCTGTTGTGGGTTTGAAATGGTGCTGTACTCATCATAAATTCACACAGAGGCGTTTACAATCGTTTTATCAATTAGAGACTGTCCTAAGTCCAAAAGCCCTGTGCTGAACCCCAATTTTGACCTTTCCAGATCCCTTTTCTATTGCACTGTGTTGTACAAAAAATGGTGAATGTTTTAGTTTTAGAAGGTTTTTTGTAATGTATTTATGTTTTTATAGCACTTTTGCTTAATCATACCTATCCCCAAGGACTTACTCAAGAACTTAAAACATTCTAACAAAAGTTAATTAAAATGCTTTGTGGAATAATTTAAAATGTTGATGGAAAATAATGAATGTCAAACTTTTTCTTTTTCTTTTTTCTTTTTTTTCAGCTACAAAAAGTTCCACTACACACTTGTTTGAACTATGCATGGGAAATAAAGAGTCCAGAAGGACATTCAAAGTGCGAGAGAACTTGTCTTACTCTTCTATCTAGTAGTTTTTAAACTTCAATGCAACATGCTGAGTTCTAGGAACTTTGCATAACATTGTTTTGAAATTATTTATTTTTCTCTTGCAGTTTCACACACTTTGTTTGATGCATATGTTTACTTTTATGCTCGTGTGTAAGAAGCAGAATTAAAGGGATAGTTTGCCCAAAAATTATCTACTCATTCACATGTCATTTGAAAACTTTTATGTTTTGTTTTCTCCTTCAGTGGATCAAAAAAGGAGATCTGGTTTTCAAAAGTGGTTGATTTTATACTGTCAAGTTCTAAAAAGGACAAAAAAGGCACTACAAATGTAGTCCATATAGCTACTTCATTCCAAGCCTTCTGAAAATACATTATGTAGCTTTACATAAAGACACCTTTAGTAAGGGACAGACTGAAATTTAAGTAATTATACTTGCCTTTCATGGTGCTTTTTTATTCTTGTTGGAGCTTGAAGGTAAAATCTACATTCTTTATGGAAAAGAGCAGCTTAGACATTCTGATGAAATGTTGTTTCACTGAAGAAAAAAATCAATAATACATAAAACGTTTCCATACATCCCACCTCAAATTTTTTAATGAAGATTTTCCATTCACAAAAGATTGTTTGTAAGGGAAAGATGTGATAATTATGGAATTTCAGATGTATTCATTCCTCTCATCAGTGCTGTAATCATGTTCTGTACTGACAACTCAAAAAAACAAGCTTACATCGATATTTACATTCAATATCAAGTTTATGTTGTGACTTGTGTCTCCTCTTTGGTGGTTATTGTGCATTTCCTCAAGCCTTTTTGAGTTATATAAGTATTACTCACTCATCCTTTCAGAGACAGCCTGCTTTTACAGCACACTTGCTAAGCCTTACCTGTAATTATCGTAATAAAGCGAAGCTTTCTTGCCTTAAGTATCAAGGCTATTCCACCCCACTCTTTCAAAACACTGTTGGGTGCCTGTACCTGTGAAGTGTTCTTCATCATGACTTTGTTACCCATACTTTATTGCTAATGATAATTCTTAAAAAAACTAATGTTTTTCTGTGTCCTTTTGACATCTCTTAATAATTCAAGGCTTTATGCTTTTATATTATCAGTTTAGACCAAAGAAAGCTATTTAGCTGGTTTTTATAATGATATGTGGGGAGAAAGGAAGAAAGTTTTGGAAAAAAAGAGTTATATTTCATGAAATGAATCACTGTTTCACATCAAATGAGGTTTTGGCAATAAACAGCTTAACTCTTTCTTTTGGATTTAAATAATACAGTGGGTTGTGTCCTGAGAGAACCCAGGGGCATCATGCACCTATTATTTTTAAGGGAGGCAATCTTGGCTCACTTGATGCCCTGGACAATAAAATACATAAAATAATAAGATAAGAAAAACACTTTTTAAAAACATTGGTTCTGCACAAGTGTTAGTCTAGTGGTAAAGTTTTTGTTTAATGTGCAAGACCCGGCCTCAAATCCTGCCCTAACCCTGAAACCAATTAAACTGCACCTGAACTTGACAGCCAGTGATCACCATGCATTTTCATTGTATGAAAAATTACATTTTGATAATTTTTCCCCTTAACAATAAATGGAAAAGTCACTGGTTTTGAGCAACATGGGGGTAGGTGGGTAGATATTGACAACATTTTCAATTTATAGTAAATGATCTGTGGAAATTGTGACTTAATTGGACTCGCCAAGTTTTGACGTGAATAAGTGATTTCTGCCATGTCACTTTAAGCAAAAAATATTTTTCCCCCTACAATAATCATGCAACTTAAAGCTGAATTGTTCAATGTCTGAGCCACTAGCATCTCCAAACGGAATTGCAAAAAAATAATCACAGTTTTCAAATTCTTCATCTTCTATTTTTTGCACAAACAAATAGTCCCATGCCAAATTCACACCATTTTGTCGAGCCAGTGTTGATGTGTCGAGCTGAATGAACCATTCAAATAATCAGGCATGTTTTGAAATCACCACAGAGCCACAGTTATACTTTGAGGTGAAATCAACCTACAAATGACTTAAATATAGTTGACTTGCTTTAAACAAAGTTATTTATTTATTTATTTATTTACCTTCAATAATTGTGCAACCTGAAAATCTAATTTGTTTTTTGAAGTTGCACTTGGCTCCCAAATCTGAGAAGGGATGGGCTTGGCACTTTACCTCCCAACCTCTAAAATCACACATTCTCATGGGTTAAAATGTGCTACAGTAAAGCTACCAATCACTAATTGCTGAGTGTTTTAGTCTGAAGCCGAGGTGAGCCCTTGTTTCCTAATGTCAGTCAATAAAGTGACTGAATGCACCAAAGGTGGGTATTAACACGCATGTGAATCTTTGCTGCACTATACAATCATTAATTCAACCATTTTCAACTGCTATTACATACTGAACTCATTTCACCTTTGGTCAAGTGCAACTAATAATTGAAGACAAGTGGGTTACAGAGCTGTGACCCAGAGGTCTCCTCTTTAGGGACAATAACAAAGCCTGACATATTTCTCTTTGTACCTTTTCCTTTGTACCTCTTTAAGACTAATTTAACGTATTAGCCGTTTATAAGAGAGGCATCATAATTCTGACTCATGCAGATCTCCCATGTATAGGAAAATAGAGTGCAAAATACAACAGAATTCAATCAATATAAAAATAAAAACTATCTGCTCTCACCTGTAGTGCAAGAGCAGAATTTAGCACAGCATGTAATAGACAGTGATCATTATAATCAAGTGTGGCTGTCACATGTAATTAAACAGATTTATGAAGGTCAGGTTATCTTTAGGTGGTCATTATTTACGCTTTTAGAATCTGACTGCTTATGTTTGGGTTCTTTCTATCCTCCCACCAGATTTAGAGAAGAGTTCTCTGAATGCTGCAAAATGGCACAGCCTTTACTGTGACAGCTGGCAACGCAGATAAAGTCAATGAATGCAATTTCAGATGCTGTGTATTTTCTAGCATATTTAAAACATTTCTGAATGGCTTTCCAATCGTGTGTTATAATGTTGCTGTGTCTCTGTCTGCCACCACCTGTCTGTTGCTTATCCTAAACCTTCCAAAAAATGACATCAAAATGAAGGTGCTGTTTTGAGTGGTTTTAGTAACAACGATCCAAGTCAGGCGGTGTATTATCTGAATTATCTGAAACAGATAGCTGTCCACTTTGGCTTCCTCAATACACATAAAGTGTCAGATTTCCTGTGACTCCCTTGATCTACACTGAGCTCATCTTTGCCTGCTTTGGCACCATTTTGTTTTATTACAAAAAATGCCTGTGGCAGATATGATGGTTTTGAGCTCATACTGGTTTTCATAATGACTGGTCTGGGAAATATATATATATATATATATATATATATATATATATATATAGGACTAAAGTATAAGGCTTGGTTCCATCACTTCATGCACATATTTGAGTTACCCTACATCTCATATTTTACATCCCTTTAAAATCAAAGGTCAGGGCTGGGAGTTTTAGAATACTTTTGTCAATTCTTTTTAAATGTTCAGTGTATTTGTAACATTGCTGGCAAAGACAGGCTGACGAAGACGATGATGAAGTTAAAACCCAGGTGCAGTTTATTTACATAAGTGAAATCCAACAACTGTAAATCCAAACGTGAAACAAAACATAAAACTTGACTTGACTTGACTTGACCAGTCCAACAATGTTACAATTACAATACCTGACAATGAACAATGGCAAACATGAGGCTTAAATACATGGGCAAGGGAGAAACATGACAATGATAACTAATAAAAGAACTAATAACAAGGTAACAAGACAATAAACCAATGAAAGCAAGACACATGAACATGAAGGGAAACATGAAATCACATGACCAGGGGACCACATGACATGAAACTGGGAATCACATGACCTGGCAGGGAAACAGGAAATAACATGACATGGAACACATGACTATAAAACAGGAACTAAACTTCCAAAATAAAAGACATAAACACAAAACATGAACAAAAACACATAAAACCATGACAGTATTACAGCAAACATCCACATTTGCATGATTAAGATTTCTGTAGGCTACAAGTTACCTAATGTAGGAAGTTATCTAATGTTAGCCCACTAAAACACACATTTCCTTTGCTTGTAGGATAAGGGGTCTGCCACTAGGTTCTGCACCTGTTCACATGTTGTAATATGAAAAAAACATTACATTTGTCCATTGGCATGGACATGACTGCTCATCACCACTATTGTTGACAGCTCTAGAGTCATTATAAAAATGAAAAACACTAATGACAATCAGGAAGGGAGAGTCCTGCTTCTTATGTTGACTTTTATGTCCAGGCCCTATATGGGTGTCTTTCTTGCCTTCCTCTAGTTTCTCAAAATCTAGCTGACTGACCATGTCTGAGACTGAACACATTGTAAGTGACAATAAGCTGAGATGTGTTTGGCACATGCTACTCTGAAGCTTATTTTTTATTCTGTCTAAAAGGGGAAAATGTCAGTTCAATTGAGCATTTTGTCACTGGCAAGCAAGATCAGAAATGAATAGGGGCTTGGGGCAAAAATGCACTGAATGTGACAAAAAATGCCCCTGAAGTTCAAAATGTAGGGGCAAAAAATATCCCTGTAGTGAATTTACTCTTTTTTTGTTTGTGACATCTGATATATTTTCTAACATTAATAAGCTTATTATATACAGTATTACATTGTCAGAAAAAAGGGTATGGTCGGTGTCCATTTGTGATCACACAGGGTACAGCTTATGTGGTTGTACCTTCACTGAGTCAAAAGTTACACCTTTAGGTATTAATATGTACCCTTTAGGGATAGATTAGGTACAAATACATTTATGTCCATCATTCCCCTAAAAGAGGTACAAAATACTGTGATCAAATATTTACCTGTTGGGGTATGGGGTGGTTCATAGCTGCCAAAGTCAAACTCTTCAAGTGCATGAAATTAACTTCATTGTCCCAAACGTGATCTCAACAATTCAATAAACATGCAACTGAAAATCTGTTTACTGTGTATTTAGTTTATTCGTAGGGTTACGTCCTACCTAAGCTTAATGGTGCAACGCTCACATATTTAGTAGTGCGTAAATTGTAACTTAGTGCCCATTTACGCCACAACTAGGCTAAGCTGAAACTTACGTAAAGCTGGTGCAACCGGCTCGCTTTGGGCCGGTGTACAGCAAGTGTGTATCGGCTATGATTGTTCTCCTTCCACGAGCAATAATATCATTTTTAATATGCGCAATTACAGTTGGAAAGATGCCAGCGTTCATTCCGAATGCCTAAAATATACAAAAACGTTGATTTATTACACTTTTGCTTCCCCAGCTATAGTATTGTAACAATAAATCCAAGTATTATAACATTTGTTGCCTGTAATCCTTGATCATGCTTTTGTGTCTCTGTTTTTGTTTGCATACTTGGCACTAGTGTTGTCCGGTACCAAATTTCAGTAGTCGGTACCGATACTAGACGGTTCGATACCACAGCAAAAATATGCTAATATTATAATGTGCTATTGAACACACCAGTTTAGTTATTTAGAATTATTTAATTATTTTAATACTTATAGTTTAATAATTAGTATTATTTTCCAAAACTTTCCTGAAAATTTTTACTGTGAAGCACTTTGGTCAACTCTGTTGTTTTAAATGTGATATAAATAAAGCTGAGTTGAGATTAAAGCGCAAATGCTGTGATTTTAATTAAATAAATATATATTTTACACATGCTGGGTGGTTCACAGTGGATTAGTGCTCTGCTGTGTCATCGCTATGTGTCGCGTCATAACGTTTTTCCCAACAACTGCATAATTCCAGTCAGAAAGTTTGGAAGAATAAGTCCAAATGGACTTGGTTTCAAAGCTGCATTCCACAGCTCCGGTGTGGGAACATTTTGGCTTTAAGCTGAATGAGAGAGGAGAGCCCATTAATGTGAACGAGCTGGTATGTCGACTTTGTTTAAAAACAGTGGCAATGAAAGGTGGCAGTACAACTAATATAAAACATAACCATCCCATCCAGTTTTCCGAGCTGGGAACAAAAACCACAGTTGGAGCAGTCGGCCTTCCTGACTTTAATTTTGTTTTACATTCCAATCCCAATGTCTGAATATTCTTAAGAATTAAAAGTTCATTGGTCTTTGAAAGGGTGTACTTGCATTATTATACTATTATATTATCATTATATCAGTGGCATAAAATGGTCCTAAAATGACAACTATATCGTTTATCGTAATTATTTCTGGGACAATATATTGTCCAACAAAAGTAGTTATTGTGACAGTCCTAGCCCTACGTCACGACTCAGCAACACTCACAGGCTATGATACATTTTATGCCAAAAAGTCTTTTGTCTCGGGCCAGCGCCCGGCTAAAAACCCCACACCAGCTGCCTCAGCGCCGCCAAATGTCGCCGCAGAGCCGCTGCTAAAGCAAGTTGTAGCCCAAGCAAAAGCAGCCGCCTCATCACTCATGCGCATGTACGAGATGCTCACACTTTTTCAATAAAGCGCTTTCCCACTTCAAAGCCCACACTTTATGCGCATCCACTTCCCAATGGTGAGCAGCGCATTATATCATGTTATGAACATACCAAATTGCCCTCTGTCCCGTAACGCGGACGCATGGCGAGCTCTTACTGGCATTCTGACTGGGTGCTAAAAAATGATCAAACATGGTTATATAATCCAGTTTGCACAGTTCCGTCCGAAGACGCGCTGGTGTTATGAGCCAAAATACACAATCTTATCACAAAGAACGCAATGGAGGTTGTTTCATATGAATGAATGAAGGAACGTTACATTTATATAGCGCTAATCTGACACCACACTCAAAGCGCTTTACACAGTGAACAGGGCACTCTCCTCAACCACCATCAGTGTGCAGTATCCACATGGATGATGCGACAGCAACCATAGTGCGCCAGTACACTCACCACACACCAGCTATTGGTGGAGAGGAGAGAGTGGAGTGATACAGCCAATTAATGGATGTGGATTATTAGAATACCATGATTGATAAGGGCCAATGGGGGAAATTTGGCCAGGACACCGGGGTTACACCCCTCTTTTCGAGAAGTGTCCTGGGATTTTTAATGACCACAGAGAGTCAGGACCTCAGTTTAATGTCTTATCTGAAGGACGGTGCCTTTATACAGTATAGTGTCCCCATCACTATGCTGGGGCGTTAGGACCTACACAGTCCACAGGGTGAGCACCCCCTGCTGGACTCCCTAATACCTCTAATAACGTATGAATTAATAAGCCTGCTGTCCCACTATGCAAAAGCGTGGCAAGTCCTCACGGATGTGTCATAGCTGGTGTTTACAACGATCGAGCACAATCTGTGGTCTGATCACACAATATGCTGGTGTTGTGTGCACAGACTGCGACACACACAGCGGGATTTACAGCCATTAATTCCTCGTTCTGGTGAAGGCTGGCAGGCTTTGGCCCATTCTAGTTCTGAGACGCTTGAATCGCATGCTCGCGACACGCCCATTCAAATGTTAACTCAGAAACAGATCTTGTCACTCATCTGTCCTCAGGACTGATTTGCGTCAATAGATCTGAAAGACGCCTACTTCATGTACCAATTACACTGCATTACAGGCGGATTTTTAGATTTGCGTTTGAGGGAACTGTGTATCATTTAATGTCCTTCATTTCATTCTGTCTTTGGCTCCCCGCACGTTCACGTTTAATCTAATTACACTGTAGAAGATGTAATTAGTAGTTAGTAATTAATTACTTTTTTAGAGTAACTTACCCAACACTACAGATGTTGCTCGGTTTTAATAGTGTTCTAATATAATGTTTTCCTCTTACAGCGTGATGCTGTTTCACCATATGAAAATGGCTTTCACCAGGATGGTTAAGGTCCTGATCAAATGGATGGTGTGCAGGGGAATAAGAATCAAAGAGGGGGGTAATTGCAGCCTTCGGTGCATACTTTATTTTTTATAATGATTACCAAGATTACCAAAAAAAAAAAAAAAAAAAACACAAAACGAACAAAGAACAAAGGGTCACCCTAAAAATACCTTATTCATTGTTTATCTTACATTCATGTATGTTTAGAATTCAGTGTCAGTCCAAGTTGTGTTAAGGGTTACATACAGGTATCAGACTAATCGCATAGATCATAAAGAGCCATGGTTCCTCCATTTTTAAGCCACACAGATCCCATAATAAAGCATTTTTTGCATTTGGTCCAAAAAAATTAAACAAAACAGATATCACTTAAATTATTTCCATCTTCCTCTGTATTGTATAAAATCATACACTTGAATTACTCCTTTTGTCTCTTAACATCCATTTTCCCTTGTGGATGTGTTGAAATTCTATCAGTACACTGTCTCAATGAAAAAGTTAGTGCTTCCATGTTGTAAACATTGTCTACAATTGCTTGCCATTTGAATTTTGTTGGAGGTTCTTCCTTCAACCACTTCTTAGTTATTCTTGTTTACTGGCTGCAAGTAAAATGTTAAAAAGGTATCTGTCATTCCTTGTTATGTTTGTAGGGGAAATGCCAAAGTACATTGCTTTAAAACTACACTCAATGTTTAATCCCATTATTGCATTTATTTCTACATTTATGGCTTTCCAGTAAGCATTAACAAGCGTTGGCTTTTGTCCAACAATTTAATCTCTGAATGTGTCTGCTGAAAAGTTCTATCTCCTAATAGTGATTGGAGGGGTATCTCAAGTTGCGTTTGTTCAAACTCATTTATCATCATATTCATCATTACACCAGCATACTAAATGTCAGTTGCGCTGCCTTATAGTAGTCTTCCAATGATGGGAGACATCTGCCACACTGATCCTTGGGGAGTTGTAAGGTGTTAAGTTGTACTCTAGGTTATTTGCCTTTTCAAACAAACCTGATGTCAATCTTTGCTACTCATCAAAAAAAATGTTGGTACCTCTACTGGTAACGCTTGAAAAAGAGTAATCTTGGTAAAATGTTCATTTTTATTATCTCTATTCGATTATACATATCTAAGGGCAAAAGACACCATCTGTTCAGGTCCGCTTTTATAAGTCAGTAATAGAACTGTAATTATTTTTGTAAATGTTAGTTAGGTCAGAAGGAATTTGGACCCCTAGATATTTAAAGCTACACTATGTAACTTTTGGACCTCTAGCAGTTAAAAATAAAACTGCATGTGTCTTGCAGAAGAACGTTGTTTGGTTGTGGTTCGGCTCTGCTCCTCTGCGCGGATGAATGTGTTTCGAGGTGTACACATGGATACAGGGCATCTTACCAGAGCGAATGGACAAATAAATAACAAAAGAAAGGAAAAGACGGATATCCGAAAACCTGTCATCTGAGCAGGTAAGTGTGTGCCACATCTTATGCTGTTGTTTTGACTTATTGGAAACATTGATGTTTTGAAATAAATGACATTACAAAAGTTAGGCAACATTTGTTAACATGAGACACAATGATTGCTAGAATGATAAGGTCAAACGTTGTAAAGTTTGTATAACTGCAGGATATTCTGGCCAAATGGACCACGGTAGTAACTAATTTATAGATTGTCATTGTTACCAACCAGTGGTCAACATCATTTCAAGACTCACATATCCTTGGCAAGCCTAGGACTAAATTATTGCCATTATAAAGAACAATACACATGTGTGCTAGCAAGTGAAAAGTTCTGCACCAATTACAGTACAATTATTGTATTTCACTACACACACACACACACACACACACACAGACAGACGTGTGTGTGATTACACACATAAATCAAATCAATAAAATATCTTACATGTTGAGTAAGAAAAAAGCCATCTCTGGGTCACTTTTAAATCCTTTCAGATCTTGGAATTGTCGGCACCTCTGAAAAGCCAGGCCGATGTTGATTCGGGTTTTATTACGGACTCTGACTCTTTCCCTTTTTGCATGTATACTTTACTCTGTTTGGTGTTTTTGTTTTTACAAAGTGGTTCCCTGGAGGTTTGCCATTTTGAATGATCCATAGTCAATTTTTCTCTTTTGTTGTGACAACAAATTTCAACTTCAGCTACTCCCACACACGCACTACAGTAGCTGGATCATATTTTCTCTGTGTATGGAAATGACGTCAACATCCATCCTGACTGCTCTAAAATATTTATAATATAATATCATTATTATAGGTTTATCAAAGTGTATTTGGGTAAAGACATGGTTTGGAAGATGGATTTTTGTTGCACTCTCTCATTAATAACATTTTGTTATATTTTAACAAAAAAAAAGTTACATAGTGTAGCTTTAACAGAAGTTGAATACCATTTAAAATTATATTTTTGAGAATGTTATTACTTGGTCTATAATTAAACAATAGAGTTTGGGTTTTATATACATTTAATGTATATCCTGAGTGTGATCCAAATTTTTCAAGGGAATACATCACTTTGGGAAGACTAGATTCAGGCTGTGTGAGGAATAACAAAACATCGTCAGCATATAAACATTTTATGTTCTGTATCTTTTATTACCATTCCTCTTATCTCCATGTCATCTCTAATTAATTGTGCCAGTGGTTCAATAAATAATGCGAAGAGAGTAGGACTTAAAGGGCATCCTTGTTGGCAACCCCTTTCCAAAATTATGCAATCAGAGATGCTACCATTTATTTGAACTCTCACTGTAGGCATTAAATATAAAGAATTAATAATTTTAATAAAGTCATCTCCAATCCAAAACATTTGAAAACTGCATACTTTCTTTTTTTAACAGTATTTTTTTTTTTTTTTTTAAATATGCTCACTTCCTGCATCGTGCTATTGCAAAGATATGAGTAAAGAATCATTCAAAGACGACCTGTGTTCTAGAAGAGACTATGAGCACAAAAATTTTATATTTTACTCACCCTCATGATGTTTCAAACCTGTATGACTTTTCTTATGTGGGGACAAAAAAGGAGATATTTGTAATGAATATCACAGCCCACCCTTTCAATTTAAAGCTTAGAGGACCCAAGAGATGTCATAAAATAGTCCATGTAACTTGTGGGTCTAATTTCGAGTCGTCTGAAGGCATACGATAATAGTTTCTTTTCGTGAGAAACAACCTGAAATGAGAGAAGCTCCTTCGAAGTGGTTTGTGTGTTCACATGTTCGTTTTGTTCTTTTTTTATATTTTAAGCTTTAAAGTGTGGTAATGTCAACTGCCATTGTGTTGAAAACATAGCCTGTGACGTACATTGAAACCTCTCCTTTTTATGTGCTCCTAAAATTTATTTTTGGGTGAGTATTTAAGGGTACTTAAGTTAAAATGAAATGTGTAGTAATATTTTTAAAGCGAAACGGCTAAAAAATGTGGTATGTATCCTACTGTATTTGATGACAAATTGTGATTTTGAGATGTATAAAGTGTTAATTCTCGAACACTGCGAACAAAATGTGAGAAATTTGAAATTGTTGAATGTTTCCTGTTAATAAATAACTGTGATTAAACATCAAGTTGGCAGATTTTAATATGTTTTATTGAGTACAAATTTGCCATTCATAAGGTACAAAGTGCTTGTCACTGGGGCAGCACCCTTAAAAGGCCAAATTTTTTAATAGTAAAAGATACATCTTACGATGCACTCAGACACATTATATTATTATAATATATATATAATTATTATGTAAAGGGAAAGATGTTCTCTAGGCTTCTCCCCTGATCTAATTTATGCGTATCGTTAACCTTTCAAAAATCATCCTGCCATCCATCAGATTTGGGAAGGAACGGGCCTTTCCAAATCTGATAGCTGGCAGGATGATTTTTGAAAGGTTAACAAATTATTCACATTCCTTATTTTTCTTAATGAAAATCATAACTGATTAATAATTGCACATAAATTATATCATGGCAGCCACACTAGTTAGAGCTGGTAGAATGACGATTTTTGACAGATGTCTTTGCACAGTCTTTATTGTGTTCTTTACAAGACAGAGTTAAACAAAATGTATCTGGTTTATAATGTTATAGCAAGAGTGAAGACATTTTTAAGCAATTACTGTTGGTTGTTAACAAGAGCATAGATTTGGGGTGGGGGGGGGGGGTTAAACGTCTCCATAGAAACATGGGAAAGCTGGGGGATATAACTATTGTTATATCCTGAGCCAAATAGAGCTGTGAGCTTCAGAAGATGGCTTACTTTCAACTGCTTGATTGGAAAATGATCAGCCTTAAGCAATACCCACTGAGCTTCCTGGACTCTGTAGACCTCAGGGGTCTGTACATTAGATGAGAGCGTCTTAAAGAGAGGAAGTCTCTTCAGAGCGAGTGGTCTGGGTCAAATACAAACTCACAGCCTGGAGAGTGAAGTGTTGCTGTCTCAATACTCTAAAATGGCCGTGACTGAAAATGAACAACGCAATTAACTTACATGAACAATGCAATTAGCTGTGTTTTATCTTATTTCCTCGCTTTATATTACATTTTTACATGCTATATTCAGTAACATAGTGGTTAGAAATATGATGACGACTAGTCTCTGAAGTCTTTGTTCAGTCTTCACTTATAAATACAGAATTTGAAAATGTATGTTGAACCTCACTGATCATAGCAACTTCCCTTTGCACCCCACCTCCAGTATTTCATTCAAAATTAACAGTGCTGTGTTTTTAAAGGAAAATCTGTTATCATTTAGTCACCCTCATATTGTTTTAAACCTGTATGATTTTCTTTCTTCTGTGAAACACAAAATGAGTTATTTTGCAGAAAGTCATGGCAGTTCCTTAAAATGGCCATACAATGAGGGGGAATGGGGCTGTCAAGCACCAACAATTGACAAAAAAGTGGTCTATAAGACTTTTGTGCTACATTCCAAGTCTTCTGAAGCCATGCAAAAGCTTCTTGTGAGGAACAGAGCAAAATTTAAATCATTATTCACTGAAAATGTTCCCCTCTGCTGTAGCCATCATATCTCATTTGAGTTTGCGTACTGTACATTCAAATACAGCGTGTCAAGATGTATCGTACCAGGTTTGACATCAATGACATGATTGGCCCTTGTGTGTCTCGTGACTGATGGTCAAACTGGTATGGTGTTTTTGTCATTTTTGTAGCTTGATTGTAACCATCCCTTTCCACTGTATGGAAAAGAGCGGCCAGGGCATTCTGCCTAACACCTCCTTTTGTGGACCTTTGGAAGAGAAAGTTATTTAGTTTTGGAACAAGTAAATGATGACAAAATGTTCCTTTTTGGGTGAAATATTGCTTTAAAATTATAAATTAAGATTAATTGCTTGTGTTGGTATGTTTTTACATTTGTATGCCTCTTTGGATATAAGCAGGTGCAGAATGAATAAAAGTGAACATTATTTGATATTACAAACTGCATGCACGGAAATGTAAGCGCAGTATAGTTCTAGCAGAAAGACTAGCAGCTGTACATCATTGCACCATTAGCTAGGTAACTCCTAGCCAATCACATGTAAGCCATTGCTTTATAAGTTTGCTCACGATCTATCACATTGCTGTTTCAGTGTGGAAACACGGCAACCTCCACCACCCCACCATCACCAGTTGAGTCCCATCCTGCACAGGGGTAGGCTCCTAGCCCCTGCCTCCTATCTCCGGCAGGATATGACGGTTCCGAGTACAACTTCTTCAGACCGCCAGATGGGGCTTACGCCAAAGAGAGACATTACATTTCTGTTTTATATTCATCAAATAAATGTCATCTTAAATTTCACTCATGTCTGCGAGTCTTCCTGATAGAACAACTATGAGTTAACAGATGTTACAGTAAGTTTCCTGGGGACACCATTTATTGAGAGGAGAATGAAATGGAATTGGATGGAATTAGATTTTCCCTCTTTAACCATTTGCTATGCAATACAACCCTAATATGCGAACACATGCACACACAAACACATTTTAATATCCTTGGGGTAGAGTGTCTCTGACAAACATTGGTACACGCAATATTTCAAAAAGTGCTTTAGCAATATCACTGAAGTTTTCAAAGAGATTGTTTGATCTAAGAGTGATTTCATTGTAAATTTGTGTTCTTTGACAGCTGTGACTCATGTTATAGCATGTCTCATTATTGGGGAGGTAAGGCAGAATAAACTCTAACTCCTACACACAGTGCCTACATTTATTACCTGGATTGTCTGTTTTCATTAACCAGTACCTGCTTTAACTGCTCTGTGCTGAAACTGATGAGATCACCTGTGGTAGCATCAGTAAGTTACCCTTTCCATTACAGAAAATGAGTAACCAGTCATCAAATCTGCTCTTTCTCTCTCCTCTATTTGTTGCCATGGCAGTGACTCATGATGCGCCATACCTTGACAGTATGTTCAGTTGTGCTTCAGATGTGTTGTATAGTAACTGTAACATACCTTGAAGCTCTACTTGCTTTTAACCTGTTCTTGCCATTAGTAAATGTTGTCTATCAGTTTAGACAAACAGAACCAATGCAAATACTGTTCTAATTTGATGTCGTATAGCTACTAAAAACTAACTATTTATGTAACATTCATAAATGTATCAATATCCATGTAGCATAAGTATGTAGAGATTTTTTTCAATATTTAAACTATTTTTTTTATTTTTTTATAATTAAGGCATAAAGAACATAAAAAGTTAAAAAATGAAAGTCTATTCAAGGTTGTGCTGAATGGCTATCAGAGGCATAATACTCAAACTCATTCAAAGCATTTTTGAACAATGTGGATTTGGAACGGAACTGTATGTATTTTTGTATGCACTTTCTAAATAAGAGTTACTGGAAATGCATGGATACCACTGGCTGTCAAGTTCAGTTGTAATTTTGCTTGTTTTTCTACTACTACTACTACAAAAAAAAAACAAAAAAAAAAAATATATATATATATATATATATATATATATATATATATATATATATAAAATAAAAATGAAAAATAGATGAGGATTTGAACCCAGGACATATTGTGTTAAAAGTGTTGTTTAGTCATCCTTATCTCACCTATGGCCCCAAGTGAGCCAGAACTGCTTCTGGTGTCCCCTCAAAAAAAAAAAAAAAAAAAATCCATTACGACCCCAATGGCCATTGCCCTTTTTGGACATCAAAGGGCAATAAAGTACTCATCCACTTGCTGACTCAATTTTGTCTCCTTCGTTCTGAATCTACATTATATGCACCAGCCGAAAAACGCTGAATGTGATGTGAATTTGACATAAATCAGTGCTAAATTGCACCACAAGAACCCTTACTGTCTGGAATTGGTTTAAAGAGAAACTTGGATGAGTGTAGATGTGTGAGATTGATTGTGGAGAGAAGAGTCAGCCATAAGTGCCATCAGTACTTCAACAGTAGATTTTGCTGATGGTAAACTGCACTGGCCTCCAAGGATGATGATGCTTGAAAACTATGTGCTGTCAGTTCTGGGCGGGTGAGCAATTCACCAGGAATCCTGAAAATGGAGCTTAGCATTAAAATAAATTTTTGGCTGACAAACGTGACAGATGTCTCCTCTCTTTCTCTAGAAATGTATTTCATTTTCCCCTACAGTCTCTCTCTCACCCCCCTCTAAGTTATATTTGTTCACAGTGACCTCAGGTCAGATGCAGAAGTTGTTTGTTAGCAGGCATGATTTTGCCATGCTCTTCCTAAGTTCTTTTGGAAGACAGTGAAATTATCAGTTCTGGTAACTGTGCAGAAAAGATTAAACGTTTCCACAAAGTTATTGCCTTTATCATATATCATATATATATATAGGAAAAACATTTAGTATAGGTTTCATACATTTATGAAGTTATATGGGACAAATTCACTAAACAGTATCTCACAACTCTTATTCATTAGCCACCACCAATTCAGTGTAACCAGGTGCTTAATGCACTTAAATAGCGCTCAATGCACTCAAATTAGGTTTTTAACAGAAATGTTTTTCACTATTTGCTTGCCATACTTCCACCAGAAGCATGCAGCAAACTGAATTTTAATAAAAAAAGATATTTGTATTTTTTTACTCTTTACATGGCAGCAGAAATGTATTAATTAATAATCAAATGATAGAGAAGACACATCGTGAAGTTGAGTACGCTTTCATACTGTGCATTTGAGCACACTTTTAAAACAATGCATACAGCGTGTCCACATAAACAACACTATCAGCAGGTGCAATTCTTTGTAAAATCATATATCTCTTCCCAAGTCAAGACCGTAGTGTGTTTTTATATACTCCTTATTGAAGTGGTTGGTACATTTTAAATTAAAACAGTTTTATTTTAAAATACAGCATTTATTAAAAACTCACTGGCAGCCCAGCAGGCTGGTCTCAGATAATAAATTTTATCAGTGACTTAGATTTTCACTGAAAGACTCATATCATAATTAATGTTTTTCGGTCTAATTCTGCAGCCTTACAGTTGCAATATATTGAGTCACAATCATGAGCAATATCTCACCAGCATGTTAAACTGGGCGTTAGGAATGACATCTCCGCAGTCTGTCGGTGGAATATCTAATTAACAACATAAAGGAGAGAGAGAAAAAAGAGTTAATGGCGACCAGGCTCTTACCAGATAAAAACTCATTTTCATTAGGCGCAGAGTGACATGTAATCTGGGAACGGACCCGTGTGAAAGTTTTATCCCTGTTTCCATCTCTGGAATTTCTCTATTGATCTTCTGCCTATTTGCAGCCCATCAACGCTGCCTTACGAGACATTATTAGGAGACGATTTGAGAATATCACACACAAGGGCGTAGATTTGCAGCATGAAGCATTTGCATGTTTCCATTGATCATGGTATAAATAATGGGGTGTTTTACTTGCTTGTTTTGATTATTGTATTCTGATTATAACTGTAGTTCCCATTCAAGGTGAGCGCATTTACCTGCACTTTTTAAAATCAATTATGTCTAATAAGCAGACGATGTGTGTGGTCATGTACAGTAAATACCATAAAAGGTTTTATATCAATTATATATCAACAGCTATACAGTATAATGCAAAAGCATATTAATAACAAAATTAGCTAAGCATATTGAATGTCCATGTCTTGGATTCCTTGCACACACAATAAATTAAACCTATCTATAGCAGCATAACTATAAATCCTAATTGTGTGGTAATTAATGATCTTAATGAGTTATTAGATAGTAAAGTCTCTTTATGCCCTAATTGTTCTCGACTTGGCTTTATTGATCCTCGCTGTTGAATGCTCTAAGACAGCAATATCACTAATGTGTTTTGTTATCATCCGGACGTGTTTCAAGTTTTGTTTTTATGTTTAAACCCTCTGGTTTGTCATTCAATATTTCCCCAATGACTTGGTGGTAACAGCTCAGTGGCCCTGCAGGCAGCTGCTGGTGGCTGGTCATTTTGTCTGTTATACTTCACTGCTTCAGTTACCACTATCTGAACTCTAAAGGTCACTGTAAGTTTATGTGCTATACATGGAGTCAGGCATTTGCAAGAAACTGCAGTCTGGCTGTCAGTCCAAGCGTATGTGTTTGCTTGAAAGAGTGCATAAAGGGACAAAAGACAACCAGATCTTGTCAACCTCAGACAATGGGGCAGTCAGATGAGTCTGCTTTTGCTGGTCTTTGGGCCTCTGGCAGAGGCTTAAAGAATATTTCACCCATAAATAAAATTGTAATTTACTGACACTCTTATGTACTGTAATTCTTCAGTAGAACACAAAAGGAGACATTTTGAAGAATGTTCTGGTAGCTCTATTCTATGCCAAAGGGCATAGTAGCACCATATAAGTATCACAAAAGTCGTCCATATGACTAGTGCACTGTATTACATGTCTTCTGATTTTTTTTTAATTAATTTCGATTGCTTTGGTGAGTAACTGACTTAAACGTAAGTTGTTATTCCCTGAAGATCTTGACATCTACTCTAGCTTTTCTAGAGAACAAAAGTAGCAATGTCCAACTTGTGAGTAACTCATTCATACTGGTTTTGTGAACCACATACATTTTTTGGAATTGCATGGAAATGTACATGTATATATACAGTATATACCAGTACACATTCTTCAAAATGTCCCCTTTTGTGTTCCACAGAAGACAGAAAGTGATATGTGTTTAGAATGAAACAAGGGTGAGTAAATGATAACATTTTCGTGTTTGGTTGAACTATTCCCTGAAAGGCTGGGCTGGCTGTCAACAGTGAAACAAAATGGAAGAAGATTCAACATCTTGACACACTGCGCTCGCCTACACTCACAGAAAAAAAAAAAAATACTAAACTGCACCTTTAAAGGTAAAAAGGCCACCACTATTTTGCAAAAATGTTGAAATAGCAACATGATTCTATGAGATCATGTTGCAATTGTATGATACAATAATGTACAGGTGCATCTCAATAAATTAGAATGTCGTGGAAAAGTTCATTTATTTCAGTAATTCAACTCAAATTGTGAAACTCGTGTATTAAATAAATTCAGTGCACACAGACTGAAGTAGTTTAAGTCTTTGGTTCTTTTAATTGTGATGATTTTGGCTCACATTTAACAAAAACCCACCAATTCACTATCTCAAAAAATTAGAATATGGTGACATGCCAATCAGCTAATCAACTCAAAACACCTGCAAAGGTTTCCTGAGCCTTCAAAATGGTCTCTCAGTTTGGTTCACTAGGCTACACAATCATGGGGAAGACTGCTGATCTGACAGTTGTCCAGAAGACAATCATTGACACCCTTCACAAGGAGGGTAAGCCACAAACATTCATTGCCAAAGAAGCTGGCTGTTCACAGAGTGCTGTATCCAAGCATGTTAACAGAAAGTTGAGTGGAAGGAAAAAGTGTGGAAGAAAAAGATGCACAACCAACCGAGAGAACCACAGCCTTGTGATTGTCAAGCAAAATCGATTCAAGAATTTGGGTGAACTTCACAAGGAATGGACTGAGGCTGGGGTCAAGGCATCAAGAGCCACCACACACAGACATGTCAAGGAATTTGGCTACAGTTGTCGTATTCCTCTTGTTAAGCCACTCCTGAACCACAGACAATGTCAGAGGCGTCTTACCTGGGCTAAGGAGAAGAAGAACTGGACTGTTGCCCAGTGTTCCAAAGTCCTCTTTTCAGATGAGAGCAAGTTTTGTATTTCATTTGGAAACCAAGGTCCTAGAGTCTGGAGGAAGGGTGGAGAAGCTCATAGCAAGTTGCTTGAAGTCCAGTGTTAAGTTTCCACAGTCTGTGATGATTTGGGGTGCAGTGTCATTTGCTGGTGTTGGTCCATTGTGTTTTTTGAAAAGCAAAGTCACTGCACCCGTTTACCAATAAATTTTGGAGCACTTCATGCTTCCTTCTGCTGACCAGCTTTTTAAAGATGCTGATTTCATTTTCCAGCAGGATTTGGCACCTGCCCACACTGCCAAAAGCACCAAAAGTTGGTTAAATGACCATGGTGTTGGTATGCTTGACTGGCCAGCAAACTCACCTTACCTGAACCCCATAGAGAATCTATGGGGTATTGTCAAGAAGAAAATGAGAAACAAGAGACCAAAAAATGCAGATGAGCTGAAGGTCACTGTCAAAGAAACCTGGGCTTCCATACCACCACAGCAGTGCCACAAACTGATCACCTATTTAATAATTAAGTAATTAAAGCAAAAGGAGCCCCTAACAAGTATTGAGTACATATACAGTAAATTAACATACTTTCCAGAAGGCCAACAATTCACTAAAAATGTTTTTTTTATTGGTCTTATGATGTATTCTAATTTTTTGAGATAGTGAATTGGTGGGTTTTTGTTAAATGTGAGCCAAAATCATCACAATTAAAAGAACCAAAGACTTAAACTACTTCAGTCTGTGTGCATTGAATTTATTTAATACACGAGTTTCACAATTTGAGTTGAATTACTGAAATAAATGAACTTTTCCACGACATTCTAATTTATTGAGATGCACCTGTACTCATTTTTCTATCACTCTGCGAGAACATCAATTAGATGTTACCTTGTTTCTTTTGCCAATCAATGATTTTTTCAGTAAAATTATAACTGGTTCCCTATCTGTCACTCACTTGACGTTGTGTCAATGTAGTGACACTAGGGGTCACTCTTGGGAGCCCGAGACACCTCTGGTCTTTGATAAAAGGCCAATGAAAATTGGCGAGTGGTATTTGCATGCCACTCCCCCGGACATATGGGTATAAAAGGAGCTGGAATGCAACCACTCATTCAGATTTTCTCTTCGGAGCCGAACGGTCATGCTCACTGAGCTGAATTCTCACGACTGTTCATTCACCTCTGCTGGATCTGATGGTGCATTTCAGCAGCTTCTCCCTCCTCTACACTGGTGCACTGCAGAGAATGCCCCTGGGCGCTTCGGCAGAAAAAATAAGAGTATATTTTCCTGAAAGAGTATATTTCTCTAAAAGAGCGGCACACACGGAACGTCTTTTTAACGATGCCTTTCCGATTGTGTGTTATTCCTGGTTGCGGTCGTTACCTCTCAACTTCAGACGGTCATGATCGCTGTCTTTCGAGTCTGGGCGCGACCCACACGGAGGCAGCGTTCGTGGATGGTTCATGTTCTCACTGCAAGAACATGACCATGGCAACGTTGTGGTCGCAGTTTGCTTTCGTAAGAAGCCACCCCAGCAGCTCCCCGCCTCGGTCCTTCTACCTACGGGTTTGAGGCCAGCACGGCAAGCACTGGGGGCAATTTGGGTATCCCAATGGGACCGCCTCCGCTGGGTATCCCCCCGCGGACCTCCCATTCCCCAGCATGCTCGTCTGCCCCGATCGGGCTTCCAGATGAGTCCGCCGGCTCGTCTCACGGCAAGTTCGACCTCTTGTTCGGAGCCCGCAAAGCTGATGAGCTCTCGAGCGCAGCATCAGTGAGCGAGCTTGTCCAGTCAGACGCAGAATCCTCAGCTGGGCTCCTCCTTTTGGTTCCTGGGCTCGTGGCGCCGCCCCACTCCAGTGCCTTTCTTCCCGGAAGTGAACAAGGAGCTGACAAAATCGTGGGAGGCACCTTTTACTGCCCGGTCCCGATTTCTCAGTTCCCCCTCCCTCACTACCCTCGATGGCGGGGCGGCCAGGGGCTATACGGCGATTCCCCCAGTGGATAAGGCGCCCGCGGTGCACCTATGCCCGCAGAGCACCGCCACCTGGTGCAGACGCCCAAAGCTCCCGTCCAAGCCCTGTAGGTTCACATCGTCCCTGATGGCCAAAGCCTACAGCGCTGCTGGACAAGCCGCCTCTGCCCTGCATGCCACGGCTCTCCTGCAGATCCACCAAGCCAAGGCGCTAAAAGAACTGCACGAGGGTAGTTACGCCCCAGATCTGATGCAGGAACTGCACTCGGCGACCGAATGATGAAGGTTATGGTGCAGTCTCCGATCGGATGATGTCCACATTAGTGGTCCAGGAGCGCCACACAAGACACGGTTTGTTGCTGCCCCTATCTCCCAGGCTGGCCTATTCGGCGACACCGTCGAGGACTTTGCCCAGCAGTTCTCGACGGTGAAGCAGCAGACGGAGGCTATCCGGCATATCCTGCCCCGGTGTGGCTCAAGATCCCACACCCCGTCTGCTCGTCGCCAAGGGCGTCCCCCTGCAGTGACTGCACCAGCTCTGCTGCAGCCCACCCTTTGGCCCGGCACCGGCGTGAAGCCCACCGCAGGAAGCAGACGCCACCCGTCTCACGGCCGGCCACCAAGAACCCAGGAAAGGCTTTAAAGCGCCCCTGAGACGGGCGACCCAGGGTCGACGAAACTCTCTGCCTTGGAGCTGGTAAGAAGACCACTCCATCCCCCGGTGGAGGGCCGGGTGGAGAATCTTTTGTTGCCTTTTCATTTGATTTCGCCGCATGCCCAAGAGGCTGTGGTACCCAACAGTTCAGCAAAAGAGCAGTTTCCTCCTTCCCTGGGTCACATACCCAGTGTGCACGGTTGTCATCACGACCACCGTCCACCTTTTTTCCCTTGCAGGATTGGCGCTCCAGCGGCGATGTGACAGTCTCCACGGGTTGCGAGAACAGGCCTCTTCCTCCCCGTCCCAGGCTGTTCCAGGGGTGGTCACAAGGAGCCAAGTGAGTGCTTCGATGTCCCTAGACTCAGCACGGCCACAACAGGGTGTGGCACCTCGAGCGAGGCCCCTCCGCGAGGCCCCACCTGCTGGTATGTCCGACGGCGTTGTCCCTTTGGTTCCCCTCACGTGGAACTTGTATGCATGGCTTGCGCTTTCCAATCCGTCACGGTGGCTGGTCCGGACCGTCCGACTCGGCTACGCGATTCAATTCACCAGGTGTCCGCCCAGGTTCAGCGGTATCCATTTCACCTTGGTAAAGGACAAAAACGCTGCTACCTTGCATGTGGAGATCACCACCCTCCTACGGAAGGGTGCGATAGAACCTGTCCCTCCGTCTGAGATGAAGAAGGGGTTTTACAGCCCCTACTTCATCGTACCGAAAAAAGACGGTGGGTTGTGGCCAATCTTGGACCTGCGAGTACTGAACCGGGCTTTACACAGACTCCCATTCAAGATGCTGACGCAAAAACGCATTCTGGCGAGCGTCCGGCATCAAGATTGGTTCGCGGCGGTAGACCTGAAGGACGCGTATTTTCACATCTCGATTCTACCTCAACACAGACCCTTCCTGCGGTTTGCATTCGAGGGTCAGGCGTATCAGTACAAGGTCCTCCCTTTCAGCCTGTCCTTGTCCCCTCGCGTCTTCACGAAGGTCGCAGAGGCAGCTCTTGCCCCGTTAAGGGAAGTGGGCATTCGCATTCTCAACTATCTTGATGCTTGGCTAATCCTAGCTCACTCTCGGGACATGTTGTGTGCACACAGGGTCTTGGTGCTCTCGCACTTCAGCCAATTATGGCTTCGGGTCAACTGGGAAAAAAGCAAGCTCCTCCCGGTTCAGAGCATCTCTTTTCTTGGTTTGGAGTTGGACTCAGTCTCATTGACAGTGCGCCTCATGAACGAGCACGCACAGTCAGTGCTGACCTGTTTGAAGGCGTTCAAACAGAAAACAGCGGTTCCACTGAAACTCTTTCAGAGGCTCCTGGGGCATATGGAATCCTCAGCGGTGGCCAGCCCGCTCGGGTTGATGCATATGAGACCGCTTCAGCACTGGCTTCAGACTCGAGTCATGAGATGGGCATGGTGCCGTGGAACACATCGCGTGGCCATCACGCCGGTCTGTCACCGTCTCTTCAGCCCTTGGACCGACCTCTCGTTTCTACAGGCAGGAGTTCCTCTAGAGCAGGTCTCCAGGTGCGTCGTGGTCATGACAGACGCCTCCAAAATGGGCTGGGGCGCTGTTTGCAATGGGCACGCAGCCTCCGGCTTATGGACGGGCCCGCAGCTCTGTTGGCACATCAACTGCCTCGAGTTGTTGGCAATTCTGCTCGCCCTGCGGAGGTTCCAGCTGTTGATCCAGGGCAAGCACGGCAATGGTAGCATATGTCAACCACCAAGGCGGTCTGCGCTCTCGTTGTATGTCACAACTCGCCCACCATCTCCTTCTCTGGAGTCAGTAGCACTTCAAGTCGCTGCGAGCCACTCACATCCCCGGCGACCTCAACACTGCAGCGGACGCACTATCACGGCAGGTTACCCTCAGGGGAGAGTGGAGACTCCACCCTCAGGTGGTCCAGCTGATTTGGAGTCGATTCGGACAGGCACAGTTAGACCTGTTTGCCTCCCAAGAATCCTCCCACTGTCCGCTCTGATATGCCCTGACCGAGGCACTTCTCGGCATAGAAGCGCTGGCACACAGCTGGCCTCCTGGCCTACGCAAATATGCGTTTCCCCCAGTAAGCCTACTCTGTGCAAGGTCAGGGAGGATGTGAAGCAGGTCGTCCTGGTAGCACCCTACTGGCCCACCCAGATGTGGTTCTCGGACCTCACGCTCCTTGCGACAGCCCCCCCTGGTGAATTCCCCTGAAGAAGGACCTTCTTTCTCAGGGACGAGGCACCATCTGGCACCCATGACCAGACCTCTGGAATCTCCATGTCTGGCCCCTGGACAGGATGCGGAAGACCTAAGCGGTCTACCACCCGCAGTGGTAGACACGATCACTCAGGCTAGGGCCCCCCTCTACGAGGCGCCTGTATGCCTTTAAGTGGCGTCTGTTTGCTAAGTGGTGTTCTTCCCAATGGGAAGACCCCCAGAGATGCGCAGTCGGATCGGTGCTTTCCTTCCTGCAGGAGAGGTTGGAAAGGCGGCTGTCCCCTTCCACCTTGAAGGTGTACATTACTGCTATAGCAGCACACCATGATACAGTATATGGTAAGTCCTTAGGGAAGCACGACCTGATCATCAGGTTCCTGAGAGGCACCAGGAGACTGAACCCCTCCAGACCGCACCTTGTTCCCTCATGGGACCTCTCTGTTGTTCTTCAGGGTCTACAGAGAGCCCCCTTTGAGCCTTTGCAGTCAGCTGAGCTTAAGGCACTCTCCTTGAAGACTGCCCTCCTGACTGCACTCACTTCCATCAAGAGGGTAGGAGACCTACAAGCGTTCTCTGTCAGCGAAACGTGCCTGGATTTCGGTCCAGGCTACTCTCAAGTGATCTTGAGACCCCGACCTATGTGCCCAAGGTTCCCACGACCCCTTTTAGGGACCAGGTGGTGAACCTGCGAGCGCTGCCCCAGGAGGAGGCAGACCCAGCCCTGTCGTTGCTGTGTCCGGTGTGCGCTTTACGCATCTATTTGGATCGCACGCAGAGCTTTAGGATCTCTGAGCAGCTCTTTGTCTGCTTTTGGTGCACAGCGGAAAGGAACCGCTGTCTCCAAGCAGAGGATCGCCCACTGGCTCATTGATGCCATAGCTATGGCATATCATGCCCAGAACGTGCTGCCCCCGGTAGGGCTATGAGCCCATTCTACCAGGGGTGTAGCGGCCTCCTGGGCCCTGGCCAGAGGTGCCTCTCTAACAGACATTTGCAGAGCAGCGGGTTGGGAAACACCCAACACCTTTGCAAGGTTCTACGACCTCCGGGTGGAACCAGTTTTGTCCCAGGTAGTGGCACGCAATACAAGCGGATAAGCCCAGGATTGCCAGCTGGGTGTATCACTTGCACATAGCGCCTTTCACCTCCTCTGAGCTGAAGACGTGCGCCATTAATTCCCAGTAGTGTTCACAAACTATGTTCCCTGGTTGACTTCCTCCGAGCCCTGTGGCAGTTGAGTTTTCGGAGAGACTCGCTGCCGGCCCAGTACACATGCTAACTAAGAGCCCTGTTCTGGGGTAGGTGCTCCGCATGTGGCGGTTCCCTGTAAGGTAACCCCATGCAATGTATATCTTCCACTAATTTGTTTCCCTGTAGGCAAACTGCGTCTTCCTTGGGCAGAGCCCCTTCTGCCACAGTCTCCATGTTTGTAGTAACTCCTCCCCCGTTGGGTAGGATCTACCATGAGACTCTCCACATGGTCGGCAAGACCATGTGATGTATTTTCCACTTAAATATCCCCCCCCTCTTTAGGCGAGGTGTGGTCTCTGCAGTGTCCTCCCCTTGGGAGGGACACCCCCGACTAGACCTGGCGGCCCAGTTGGATAATCCTCCTTGTTTTTTAGGGAGTGGAAAAAAAGAAGGGGAAAAGAGGCCACGACTGGGTTAGCCTGTCTCTATCTTTTGGGTAGTCGACTTGTCTCCAAAGGGCCGTTCGACACTCATAACTATGTTGGGGGAGGTTACGTGTCGGCCTGGTGTGCTGGCTACGAGTCACACAGTTGTCTGCCCATCACACACCGCCAGTTCACGTAACACAGTTCAGCCAGTTGCGGCATTTTGTATAGGGACCCCTAGTGTCACTACATCGACACAACGTTGAGTGAGTGACAGATAGGGAACGTCCTGTTTACTTACGTAACCTCTGTTCCCTGATGGAAGGAACGAGACGTTGTGTCCCTCCTGCCACAACGCTGAAATACCCGCTGAAATGGCCGGACCTTGTCTCGGCTCCTCAGCATAAAACCTGAATGAGTGGTTGCATACCAGCTCCTTTTATACCCGTATGTCCGGGGGAGTGGCATGCAAATACCGCTCGCCAATTTTCATTGGCCTTTTATCAAAGACCAGAGGTGTCTCGGGCTCCCAAGAGTGACCCCTAGTGTCACTACATCGACACAACATCTCGTTCCCTCCATCAGGGAACGGAGGTTACGCAAGTAACCAGGATGTTAGCATGAATGACTGAGAAACTCAAAACTCATGGCAGAAAATTGAAATAAATAGCAGTGTCTGTGTGGAAGAATGTCAGCATCTAAAATGGATCTGTGGAAGGGGGAAGGTTTATATTTTTAAGTGGGTAGGTAAGAGAGCTGTTTTGTCTACAATACATAAAGAGGAAAGTGCTCAGGAGGTCAAGGATCTTCTCTTCCAATGAGCTCTTCAAGTTTGAAGGAGTGTTTGGTCTGACAATTTAAAAGTTCAGGATTGTCCTTCAGGGCTGACCTCCAACAAGGAAGAACATCCTTTCTAAAGTTAGTTTCAATTATGAACCCTGGGAGTCGTGACACCAGTCATTCTATCAGTGATGGATTTTTTTTTTTAGATAGTTTGTAGAAATTCAGCAGGGATGATGTTGTATCATCTTTTAAGTGTGTACATTTTATGCCACTTAGACACTAGACAGAATAATTAGTATTTTAAACAGGTTTCTCTGAACACTCCCTCTGCACTCCATTGGTTGAGAAACAGGTAGTCCTGCCCTAAACTCACGCCATTGGTTGAGCCAGTGTTGCTATGGTATGGCTGATCATGATGCTTAAACAAACGATTAGCTTACCGGTACTTAGATTTTTCTGTACATATTTAACAATTTTTATTGATTCCATTCAACAAATTAAATAAACATAACAGAAAATGCAGAATTCAACAAATTAAATAAACATAACAGAAAATGCAGAATCAAATTGTATAAAATTAAACCCTTCCCCCCAAACAGGCCTAGCCCACCTTTGTCAATCAGCCTATGTAACTTACTGAAATGTAATCTGGGATGTTTACCATTCCAAATGAAGGACTTCGTTATGCTATCAAATTGCTTGAAATAAGAGAGTGGGACATCTACAGGGAGAGATTGTAGCAGGTAGTTGAATTTTGGAATACAATTCATGTTAATAACATTAACCTTCATAGTCATAGATAAATGTAATGAAGCCCACCTGCCCACATCGCTCGAAAACCTTTTTATTAAAGGGTCAAAATTAACTCTAACTAAATCACACAAATTTGCTGGGAATAAAATACCCAAATACTTAATGCCCTGTTTGGGCCACTGGAAAGCGCCTGGCTGAAAAGCCGTTACCAGGCAGTACGCTGTCAGAGCCAAAGCTTCAGATTTAGACCAATTCACTCTGTATCCTGAGAATTTAGAAAAGGAATTAATAATTCTGTGGAGGCAAGGCATCGATCTAGTAGGGTCGGAGACAAATAATAAAATATCATCTGCATAAAGCAAAAGCTTATGCACCAGACCTCCCGCCACCACTCCTGGAAAATGGTTCCAGGGCAAGACAGAACAATAAGCGGGCAACCCTGCCAGGTGCCCCTAACCAGAGTAAAATAATCTAAAATTAATCCATTCGTTTGAACCGCCGCTACCGGGTGTCTATAAAGTAATTTAATCTACCCAATAAACGTATTCCCGAGCCCGTACATTTCCAAAATCTTAAAAAGATAATTCCATTCTACCATATCAAACGCCTTTTTCGGTGTCAAGTGAGATGGCAGAGACTGGAGTCTGATCGTTTGCCACTGCCCACATGACATTAATGAAATGCTTAATGTTATCAGAAGAATTACAGCCCCGAATAAACCCCACCTGATCTATATGTATAAGAGATGCCATAACTTTACTCAATTGGTTAGCCAAAATTTTTGACAATATTTTAACGTCTAGCTGGATCAGGAAAATTGGACGGTAACTCTTACACTCGCTTGGATATTTGTCCTTTTTAAGAATCAGACTGATCCGGGCTTGTGTCATGGTTAGCGGAAGCTTTCCATTCTTTAATGATTCCGTATAAACTTCTAGCAAAAGTGGAGCCAGTTCTGTAGCATAAGATCTAAAAACACAACAAAGCCACCTGGCCTTACCTTTAGGCAAGGCCTTAATTACCTCGCCAAGATCCTCCAAGTTTATCTCAGAATCAAGATAATTTTTTTGCTCAGTCGTCAGTTTGGGAAGTTCTAATGGTTCCACAACGTTTCTAATATTCTCATCAATAGACGAAGACGTGGAACTATAGAGATCAAGATAGAATTCTTTAATATTAATAGGGTCTCCCCGCCCCTGAGCGCCCAGCTGTGGCACAAATCCGCCCCCGATGTGACAGTCTCCACGGGTCACGAGGACAGGCCTCTTCCTCCCCCATCCCAGGCTGTTCCGGGGGTGGTCACAAGGAGCCAGGTAAGTACTTCGATGTCCCCGAACTCAACACGGCCACGACATGGTGTGGCACCTCGAGCTCTGCCCCGCCGCCTGGCCCCACCTGCCGGTACGTCCAACGACGTTGTCCCTTTGGTCCCCCTCGCATGGAACCTGGATGCATGGCTTGCGCTTTCCAATCTGTCGCGATGGCTGGTCCGGACCGTCCGACTCGGCTACGCGATTCAGTTCGCCAGGTGTCCGCCCAGGTTCAGCGGGATCCACTTCACTTTGGTGAAAGACGAAAATGCTGCTGCCTTGCGCACGGAGATCGCCACCCTCTTACGGAAGGGTGCGATAGAACTTGTCCCTCCGGCCGAGATGAAGAAGGGGTTTTACAGCCCCTACTTCATCGTACCGAAAACAGGGGGTGGATAGGATGGAGGGAATGAGACGTTGTGTCCCTCCTGCCACAACGCTGAACTACCCGCTGAAATGGCCGGACCTTGTCTCGGCTCCGCAGCATAAAACCTGAATGAGTGGTTGCATACCAGCTCCTTTTATACCCGTATGTCCGGGGGAGTGGCATGCAAATACCACTCGCCAATTTTCATTGGCCTTTTATCAAAGACCAGAGGTGTCTCGGGCTCCCAAGAGTGACCCCTAGTGTCACTACATCGACACAATGTCTCGTTCCCTCCATCAGGGAACGGAGGTTACGCAAGTAACCATGACGTTTTAATCCATATCTTCAGAAGTGATATGATAGGTGTGAGTGAGAAACAGATCAAAATTTAAGTCCTTTTTTTTTTGCTAGAAATTCTTCTCCCTGCCCAGTAGGGGGCGATATGCATAAAGAATGTGAATCACCAAAAACACAAGAAGAATGTGAAAGTGAAAATTAAAGTGGAAATTGACTGAGCAGGGAGGAGAATTTATAGTAAAACAGGACTTAAAGGGATAGTTCACTGAAAAATGTAAATTCTCACCCTCCTGGCATCCCAGATGTGTATGACTTTCTCTCTTCTGCAGAACACAAATTAGAAGAATATTTCAGCTCTGTAGATCCATACTCAACTCAACTCAACTCAATTTTATTTATAGAGCACTTTCAAAAACCGCACTGGGTACCAAAGTGCTGTACATGGAGTTACAAAAAATAAAATCACATACATACATCTTAAGAATACAACAAGCATTTAAAAACGACAAAGACAGGATAAGAGAAATTGACATAGTACAATTTATAATGCAATTAATTAAAAGCTAGGGAAAATAAATACGTTTTTAAGGCCCCCTGGAAAGACACTAAAGACGGAAATTATTTCATGGCCAACAGAAGCCCGTTCCAAAATCTATGACCTTGAGTTTTAAGGTGAGATAGAGGAACCGACAGACACAGCTGATTACCAGAGCGGAGAGACCTTGAACATATTAAATCAGAGATGTACTCTGGTGCTAGACCATGGAGAGCCTTAAATACATATAGCAACACTTTGTACTGGATTCTGTATTGGATCGGTAACCAATGTAGGGAAATCAATACTGGGGTAATATGGTCTCTTTTCCTGGTTCCAGTTAAAAGCCTAGCAGCTGAATTCTGTACCAGCTGCAGGCAAGAGAGAGAGGCCTGACACCCAGATACAAAGCATTACAATAGGCCAAACGAGAAGACACAAAGGCATGCACAACCTTCTCCAAATCATCAAAAGAGAGGATGGACTTCAACTTTGCTATAGATCTAAGATGGAAAAAGCTATTTTTAACAACAGCATTTATCTGCCGATCAAACTTGAGCTCAGTGTCAAAAATAACACCCAGGTTTTTTACATAGGAAAGTTTTTCCCCTGGAAGCAATAACAAGTTGCCATCTAAATTTACCCCACATCCCCTTTCACCAAAAAGAATAAACTCTGACTTATCCTCGTTTAATTGGAGAAAGTTGTTTGCCAACCAACACTTCACATCGGCCATGCATTTATATAGAGACTCAAAAAAGGGTTGTTTCCCATGTTTAATAGGAAAGTAAAGTTGAGAGTCATAAGCATACAGGTGGTAGTGTATGCCATGCTTATCAAAGATCTTTCCTAATGGAAGCATATAGAGGGAGAATAAAGTAGGTCCCAAGATGGAGCCCTGGGGAACCTCACACGTTAAAGTAACAAGTGATGAAGAACAGTTCTCTAAAAAGACTAAAATTGTTCCACCCTTGAGATATGAAGAGACCCAATCCAAGGCTAAGCCCTGAATACCAACCTGGTCTCTTAGGCGATCAATGAGAATGTCATGATCATGAAAGCGGCACTAAGATCCAGCAGGAGAAGAGCAACAGGACTACCAGAATCCACACTTAATAAGATATCATTTAAAACTCTCAACAGAGCCGACTCCACATATCCAAAATCCACATAAAGAAAGCTTAAAATTAATCCATAAGACTCCAGTGGTTAAATCCATATCTTCAGACCAGGGACACATTAATGCACGAGCTTACCTGGGCTTAAGCCCCGGGGCCCCTGGCTGCAGGGGGGCCCCAAACTTCCCTGGACTCCCCAGTCATGGCATCTGTCACCCAGCCACCCGACATTGGCGGAAGGATGTGTTTGCAAAAGTGTTCAGCGGGAGACGCTGATGTAAACACAGAAACAGTGCGCAACAGTGAAATGCGTCCGTTTTGCGCATGGTCATGGAGTAACAATGTTCCGCTCAACATTATAGTAAAAAAAGACTTAAATATCGGTTTCTTACCCAAACCTATCACATCACTTCTGAAGATATAACCACCAGTTTTGTCTGGAGTACATTTATGTTTCCTTTATGTGGGTTTTGGAGCTTCAAAATTTTTGCCACCCATTCACTTTGGAATTGTATGGACTTATAGAGCAAATTCTTCTAAAAATCTTCTTTTGTGTTCAGTTGATGAAAAAAAGTCATACACATCTTACATGGCATGAGGGTGAGTAAATGATGAATCATTTTTGGGTGAACTAACCCTTTAATTATTTTGTTCATAATTTTTTAGACATTGTTCGACTTCACTACTACAGCACATGACTAATACTAGAGCCATTATAAGTCAGTGGGCTGGGTTCTTCTCTGGTTGCTTCTACTCAAAGCTTGAGTTGAATTAGCTCAAGCCTCTTAGGCTATGTTCAGACTGCAGGCAAATCGGATTTTTCTCAAATCATATCTTTTCAGGCAGACTGTCCACACCGTTAATTGCAAGTGATCGAATCAGATTTGTACGTTCAGACATAACCACCCTATCTGCATGGGTTGCTTTGGTAAGGACGTAGGCTTACACACGTGATGATGCTTTCAAAACAGATGCGGGGAAAAATGGAGATGCATCATCTCACTCTCCAAATAAGCACCCTGTCCAGTCGCGGTGCAGAACTCCTCCGTCGCACAAGAAAAACTCAGTGACGGAGAAGACTGGTAAATATTGTGATGTTCCGTGCTGCAATCACCGATTTTTGACGTCATCGTTGTGTGTTGCATTAAGAGTGATGCAAAAGACCATTTGAAATCCAATTTGAGCAGCCAGAGCGTCCGGACTGAGACGCATCTGAAAAAATCTGATTTAAATCGCATTTGAAACCACCTCCCAATGTGGTTTGAATCAGATTTGGAAAAATCAGATTTCATGTGGTTTTTTGCTGTCGAGACTATCAAAACTCATCTGGATACTATCTGGATATGCAAAAAATCAGATTTTTAGTGGCAGTCTGAACATAGCCTTAGAACAGACAGTAAACCACACCTGTCTAGTTTTTCCACATTTTTTGTATACATTATATTAACCAAAGAGTCAAGGTTTGGCTTGATAACTTGGCCTAGTTAGCCCTTGCTGGTGGATGCAGTAACTACACCATCCAGCCTTCAAAAACAAAATAATTTATTTTTCTCCATTGACTGCCGTTCAAAAGTATCTATGTTTTCAGACAAAATACAATAATTAGCAAGCAACATATAAATTGCAAACACTGAATTGCAGTAGAGTACGTGCTTTACCAGTGACCAAATATTTTGGAGGGATCTTTAACAAGTAAAATTGACTTAAGGCTGGTTTATACTTTTGCATCGAACCTACGCTGTAGGCTCCACCTAGTGACCAACACGGTGGTTTGCATTTATTGTTCTGCATTGTTGTGTTTGCGTCCTTCTGTGAGGACACAGCCAAAGTGGTAGTGTATTGAGAGAAAATTACTTCACATCTCTGTAATAATTATACATTTAATTAATAAAAATGTACTTCATGGATTCAAAAGTATTTATTAAATTATTGTAGCATTAAAACAAGTTCAAAGTAAGTGGACATGTTGAGATTTAGTTAGGCTACATATTATTTATAATACATGTTGTCTACCAATTTGAGAGAAAATATATCAGGTATACTGCATGCTTTCACTTGAGTCACTTAAATAATAAAAACACATTTTTGGGAAAGAAAATATTTAAATCATGCAGAATCAGAATGAGCTTTATTACCAAGTGTTCTCACGTACACAAGGAATTTTTTATTTTTTTTTTTGGTGATAGGACAAGTGCACACAGAAAATTACAGTGAGACACAGAATATAAAACAAGGTAAGAATATAAATAGACATACAAATAATAGGACATATAACGTAGAATGGCACGTGTTACTGGTCGTGCTCGACCCTCTCTGAAAGGGACTCAAACCGGCATCTTCGGCATGGGAGGTGAGCGCACTAATGAGGAGGCTAAAGGCTACAGCCTCTAGCATCAGTCGCTAGTGTGACTCTTGAGGCCAGGGGAGTGAGGTTTTTACACACTGCACAGCTACTTACCAGCTGGCTGCCGTTACACTCACCTCCCTAAACCTCACTCCCATCTGGGTCATGGCACCACTGTAACTGGTTGTTCTCGGCCCGCTCTGAACGGGACTTGAACCAGTGTATCCGGCATGAGAGGTGCGCACTCTAACGAGGAGGCTAAAGGCTACAGCCCCTAGTGCGCCTCTTGAGGCCAGGGGAGTGAGGTTTACACACTGCACAGTTACCTACCAGCTGGCTACTGTTACACATGTACATGTGCAAGTGGTAATATATGTTTAAGGTAGGGGTATGTACAGTTATTTAATTAAATATGAGTGAATTTACAAATGTACATGAGATATGCATTTACATATTGCAATATGGGGGAGTCCTGAGGCAGTTTAATTGTTCATGAGGAAAATGGCATGTGGGTAAAAACTGTTATACTGACGGAAAAAGCAAATGGCTATGGAGAGCGCTTTTGGACCTTTCTTTTCTGAATAAAAGTCCCCCACCGAATACACATGAAATTGAAACTAAGATGAACCCCAGAAAAAACTAAACACTCAAAAACACGGACCTTATTAAATCTCACAATATGGTGGAATTAACACTATTTACATGTATAAAAATAATGTATTTCAAATGCATTTTAGTACCTGCTACATTCACCGCTTCTGAACTTCACCATATTAAAAACGTCATGGTTACTGGTGTAACCTCCGTTCCCTGATGGAGGGAACGAGACGTTGGTGTCGATGTAGTGACACTAGGGGTCACTCTTGGGAGCCCGAGACACCTCTGGTCTTTGATAAAAGGCCAATGAAAATTGGCGAGTGGCATTTACATGCCACTCCCCCGAACATACGGGTATAAAACGAGCTGGTATGCAACCACTCATTCAGGTTTTACGCTGAGGAGCCGATATAAGGTCCGGCCATTTCAGCGGGTAGTTCAGCGTTGTGGCAGGAGGGACCAACGTCTCGTTCCCTCCATCAGGGAACGGAGGTTACACCAGTAACCATGACGTTCCCTATCTGTCACTCACTCGACGTTGGTGTCGAAGTAGTGACACTAGGGGTCCCTATACAAAACGCCACAAGGCTGAACTGTGTTACGTGAACTGGCGGTGTGTGGTGGGCAGACTTGCTGTGTGCCTCGTAGCCAGCACACCAGGTCGACACGTAACCTCCCCCAACACAGTTATGAGTGTCGAACGGCCCTTTTTGGGGAAAAGTCGACTACCCAGAGATAGAGACAGGCTTAACCCAGTCGTGGCCTCTTTCCCCTTCTCTTTTTCCACTCCCTAAAAAAGAAGGGGGATTATCCGACTGGGCCGCCAGGTCTAGTCGGGGGGTGTCCCTCCCAAGGGGAGGACACCGCGGAGACCACACCTTGCCCCAAGAGAGGGGGGGATATTTAAGTGGAAGAATACATCACATGGTCTTTCCAACCATGTGGAGAGCCTTCAAGGTAGATCCTGCCCAATGGGGGAGGAGTTACTACAACATGGAGACTGTGGCAGAGGGGCTCTGCCCAAGGAAGACGCAGTTTGCCAGTAGGGAAACGAACTAGCGGAAGATATAGATCGCATGGGGTTAGACTTACAGGGAACCGCCACATGCGGAGCACCTACCCCAGAACCGGGCTCTTAGTTAGCGCGTGTACTGGGCCGGCAGCGAGTCTCTCCGAAAACTCAACTGCCACAGGGCTCGGAGGAAGTCAACCAGGGAACAACTTTTGTGAACACTACTGGGAATTAACAGCGCACATCTTCAGCTCAAAAGGAGGTGGAAGGCGCTATGTGCAAGCGATACACCCGGATGGCTATCCCGGGCTTATCCGCTTGTGTTGCGTGCCACTACCTGGGACGAAACCGGTTCCACCCGGAGGTTGTAGAACCTTGCAAAGGTGTTGGGTGTTGCCCAGCCCGCTGCTCTGCAAATGTCTGTTAGAGAGGCACCTCTGGCCAGGGCCCAAGAAGCCGCTACACCACGGGTAGAATGGGCTCGTAGCCCTACCGGGGGCGGCATGTTTTGGGCGAGATATGCCATAGTTATGGGGTCAATGAGCCAGTGGGCGATCCTCTTCTTGGAGACAGCGCTTCCTTTCCGCTGTGCACCAAAGCAGACAAAGAGCTGCTCAGAGATTCTAAAGCTCTGCGTGTGATCCAAATAGATGCGTAAAGCACGCACCGGACACAGCAACGACAGGGCTGGGTCTGCCTCCTCCTGGGGCAGTGCTTGCAGGTTCACCACCTGGTCCCTAAAAGAAGTGGTGGGAACCTTGGGCACATAGCCCGGTCGGGGGTCTCAGGATCACGTGAGAATAGCCCGGACCGAACTCCAGGCACGTTTCGCTGACAGAGAACGCTTGCAGGTCACCTACCCTCTTGATGGAAGTGAGCGCAGTCAGGAGGGCAGTCTTCAAGGAGAGTGCCTTAAGCCCGGCTGACTGCAAAGCTCAAAGGGGGCTCTCTGTAGACCCTGAAAAACTACAGAGGTCCGATGAGGGAACGAGGCGCGGCCTGGAGGGATTCAGCCTCCTGGCGCCTCTTAGGAACCTGATGATCAGATCATGCTTCCCTAAGGACTTACCGTCGACTGCGTCGTGGTGTGCTGCTATGGCAGCAACGTACACCTTCAAGGTGGAAGGGGACAGCCTCCCTTCCAACCTCTCTTGCAGGAAGGAAAGCACTGATCTGACTGCACACCTCTGGGGGTCTTCCTGACTTAGCGAACAGACACCACTTAAAGGCATACAGGCGCCTCGTAGAGGGAGTCCTAGCCTGAGTGAACGTGTCTACCACCGCAGGTGGGAGACAGCTTAGGTCTTCCGCGTCCCGTCCAGGGGCCAGACATGGAGATTCCAGAGGTCTGGGCGCGGGTGCTGGATGGTGCCCCTTCCCTGAGAAAGAAGGTCCTTCCTCAGGGGAATTTGCCCGGGGGGAGCTGTCACGAGGAGCGTGAGGTCCGAGCACCACATCTGGGCAGGCCAGTAGGGTGCTTACCAGGACGACCTTCTCCTCATCCTCCCTGACCTTGCACAGGGTCTGTGTGAGCAGGCTCACTGGGGGAAAACGCATATTTGCGAATGCCAGGGGACCAGCTGTGTGCCAGCGCGTCTATGCCGTGGAAGGCCTCGGTGAGGGCGTACCAGAGCGGGCAGTGGGAGGATTCTTGGGAGGCGAACAGGTGCACCTGTGCCTGACCGAATCGACTCCAAATCAGCTGGACCACCTGAAGGTGGAGTCTCCACTCTCCCTTGTAACCTGTTGTTACGGCGTGTCCGCCGAAGTGTTGAGGTTGCCCGGGATGTGAGTGGCTTGCAGCGACTTGGTGCTGCTAACTCCGTTGGAGGAGATGGCGGGCGAGTTGTGACATACAGCGGGAGCGCAGACTGCCTTGGTGGTTGACATATGCTACCGCTGCCGTGCTGTCTGTCCGAACTAGCACGTGCTTGCCCTGGATCAACAGCCGGAACCTCCGCAGGGCAAGCAGAATTGCCAGTAACTCGAGGCAGTTGATGTGCCAACGCAGCCGCGGACCCGTCCAGAGGCCGGCGGCTGCGTGCCTGTTGCCAACAGCGCCCCAGCCCGTTTTGGAGGTGTCTGTCGTGACCACGACGCGCCTGGAGACCAGATCTAGGGGAACACCTGCTCGTAGAAATGAGAGGTCGGTCCAAGGGCTGAAAAGAGGGTGACAGACCGACGTAATGGCCACGCGGTGTGTCCCGTGGCGCCATGCCCGTCTTGGGACTCGAGTCTGGAGCCAGTGCTGAAGCAGCCTCATATGCATCAACCCGAGCGGGGTGGCCACCGCCGAGGATGCCATATGCCCCAGGAGCCTCTGAAAAAGTTTCAGTGGAACCGCTGTTTTCTGTTTGAACACCTTCAAACAGGCCAGCACCGACTGGGTGCGCTCGTTCATAAGGTGCGCTGTCAAGGAGACTGAGTCCAACTCCAAACCGAGAAAAGAGATGCTCTGAACCGGGAGGAGCTTGCTCTTTTCCCAGCTGACCCGAAGCCCTAGTCGGCTGAGGTGTGAGAGCACCAGGTCCCTGTGTGCGCATAACACGTCTCGAGAGTGAGCTAAGATTAGCCAGTCATCGAGATAGTTGAGAATGCGAATGCCCACCTCCCTTAACGGGGCAAGGGCAGCCTCTGCGATCTTCGTAAAGACGCGAGGAGACAAGGACAGGCCGAAAGGGAGAACTTTGTACTGATACGCCTGACCCTCGAATGCGAACCACAGGAAGGGTCTGTGTCGAGGAAGGATTGAGACGTGAAAGTACGCATCCTTCGGGTCTACCGCCGCGAACCAATCTTGATGCCAGACGCTCGCTAGAATGCGTCTTTTTGTCAGCATCTTGAACGGGAGTCTGTGTAAAGCCCGGTTCAGTACTCGCAGGTCCAAGATTGGCCGCAACCCACCGCCTTTTTTGGTACAATGAAGTAGGGGCTGTAAAACCCCTTCTTCATCTCGGCTGGAGGGACAGGTTCTATCGCGTCCTTCCATAGGAGGGTAGCGATCTCCATGCAAGGTAGCAGCGTTTCCGTCTTTCACCAAGGTGAAGTGGACACCGCTGGACCTGGGCGGATGCCCGGCGAAGTGAATCGCGCAGCCGAGTCGGACGGTCCGGACCAGCCCTCGTGACGGACTGGAAAGCGCAAGCCATGCGTCCAAGTTCCGCGCAAGGGGGACCAAAGGGACAACGTCATCGGATGTACCGGCAGGTGGGGCCTCGCGGCGGGGCGGAGCTCGAGGTGCCACACCACATCGTGGCCGTGCTGAGTCCGAGGACATCGAAGCACTTACCTGGCTCCTTGTGACCACTCCCGGAACAGCCTGGGATGGGGGAGGAAGAGGCCTGTCCTCGTGACCCGTGGAGACTGTCACATCGGGGGCAGATTTGTGCCACAGCTGGGCGCTCAGGGTGGGAGACCGCCGCTGGAGCGCCAACCTGCCAAATGGAGTGGTGGATGGTGGTCGTGATGCCAGCCGTACACACCGGATATGTGACCCAGGGAACAAGGAAACCACTCTTGCTGAGCTCTTGAGTACTGCAGCCACTTGGGCATGCAGCGCAATTAAATGCAAAAGGTAACAAAAAGATGAAGATCTGCTTACCAGCTCCAGAGCAGCGGGTTTCGTTGTCCCTGGGTCGCCCGTCTCAAGGGCGCTTTGAAGCCTTTCACGGGTTCTGGGCGGCCGCGAGACGGGTGGCGTCTGCTTCCTGCGGTGGGCTCCACGCCAGGGCCAGGCCAAAGGGGCGGGCTGCGGCGGAGCCAGTGCAGTCACCACAGGGGCACGCCCTTGGCGATGAGTAGATGGGGTGCGGGATCTTGAGCCGCGCCGGGGCAGGATAAGCCGGCTAGCATCCATCTACTGCTCTACCATCGAGAACTGCTGGGCAAAGTCCTCGACGGTGTCGCTGAATAGGCCCACCTGGGAAATGGGGGCAGCAAGGAATCGTGTCCTGTCGGCCTCACCCATCTCGACCAGGTTGAGCCAAAGGTGGTGCTCCTGGACCACTAGTGTGGCCATCGTCCGCCCGAGAGACCGCGCCGTGACCTCCGTCGCTCGGAGAGCGAGGTCGGTCGCCGAGCGCAGTTCCTGCATCAATCCCGGGGCGGAACTACCCTTGTGCAGTTCCTTTAGCGCCTTGGCGGACTTGCAGGAGAGCCATGGCGTGCAGGGCGGAGGCGGCTTGTCCAGCGGCACCGTAGGCTTTGACCGTCAGAGATGACGTAAACCTACAGGCCTTGGACGGGGGCTTTGGGCACCCGCGCCAGGTGGCGGCGCTCTGCGGGCATAGGTGCACCGTGAGTGCCTTTATCCACCGGGGGATTGCCGAATAACCCTTGGCTGCCCCACCATCGAGGGTAGTGAGAGCGGGGAAGCTGAAAAGATCGGGACCGGGCAGTAAAAAGTGCCTCCCGCGACCTTGTCAGCTCCTCATGCACTTCCGGGAAGATAGGAACGGGGCGGGGCGTGGCTTTGAGCGGCGCCACGAGCCCAGGAACCAGTCACCGAGCCGCGAGGGTTCAGGGAAGAGTGGTGAAATCCACTCTTTTAGAGAAATATATACTCTTTTAGAGGAGAAAAATGCTCTTTCAGAAAATACACTCTCTAGTTTTTCTGCCGAAGCGCCCAGGGGCATTCTCTGCAGTGCAGCAGTGCAGAGGAGGGAGAAGCCGCTGAAATGCGCCGTCAGATCCAGCAGGTGAATGAAGAGTAGTATTCAGCTCAGCGAGCATGACCGTTCGGCTCCGAAGAGAAAATCTGAATGAGTGGTTGCATACCAGCTCCTTTTATACCCGTATGTTCGGGGGAGTGGCATGCAAATACCACTCGCTAATTTTCATTGGCCTTTTATCAAAGACCAGAGGTGTCTCGGACTCCCAAGTGTCACTACATCGACACCAACGTCGAGTGAGTGACAGATAGGGAACTCTAATCACTCAATACATCTGGCTCAAGGTATTTATTTTAATCATATCAAATTCAAAATTGGAAGCTACTTGTTTTTCAAGTTCAGTGGAAACAGAAGGTGATCAGGCTTCTATCCCTCCAAGAAAAATATGGTGCCTCATACACCACATAAAACCATGGCACATAATAATTTTTTTCCCACCAAAGATACATATAATACATTTGTGAAACTTCAAGTGAAAGATACTATGAATTTTGCATCAGTGCATTCTTGCTTTTACCCTTATTCAATCAAGCTTTTTAACTGATATGAATTAAGAATGTGATCTTTTGTATTTACTTCTAAAACCTTTTCTCGTATGATTTTGTGCTACACCTTCAATCAACCGGTTCACAGTTTTAACGACCCTTCCTGCTTGTGTCCGAACTACAGGTTTTTTAGTCTCTGAGCCTAAGCCACTGTCTGGTCGTCATTTTCTGTGGTGGGTATGTCTGTATGCGTTTCAGTCTGTGTTTGTCCAATCATGTTGGTCTTATTAGTTGGCTCATTGTCTGTAGTGGCTGATATATCTGCATCAGGTAAATTCACTATCAAGTCAGCATCATAGTCAGTAGGACGTGACTCTGAAGTCTGAGTAGGACTGCATAAGTCTGTTTCACCATCACAATCACCAGGGAAACTGGCTGCAGGTTTCACTAAAGGCATGTGACAGGGTACATTTAAGGACAGATTTGACAGGTCATTGCTCTCAGTCAAAGAGTCATCATCATCAACACTGGAATTACTAATCTGTGAATAAATTTCTTCAACCTCAAGACTGCCAGGAAGATCAAAAGTCTGATTCTGGTGTTCACTGACATTGTCAACAAAAGACTGGTCTTGGTTGTCATGAACTGGGGACAATGGCAAAAAGCTTACATCCAGAAGCAAATTTCGGTGCACAACTTTCATTCTGCCATTGACATCTGCAATCTTGTAGATATGAGTCTGCGGGTTGCGAGCAATGATGGTATAAAGGGTCAACTCCCACTTGTCTGCCAACTTAAGCTTGCCTCTTTCTCCTTTATTGGCAAGAAGGACTCTGTCACCCAAATTCAAACTGACACCACAAGCCTTTCTGTTATAGTTTGCAGCCTGCTTAATCTGTTCTTTACCGGCATGCCTTTGGGCAATACTAGCAGCTTTGCTGAAGTAAGACGAAAGTGTTTTACCATAAGTGTCATAATCAATCACAACAGGGTCTTTCAGAACTTGCTTGAAAATGACCAACTGGAAGACTGGGAATTCGTCCAAACATTAGAAACAATGGTGCCTACCCAGTCATTTCATGCACGGTTGCATTGTATAAAAAAGTAAAGGTTTGAATTTGTTGTGACCATAGTTCTTTGGATCTCATGGGCAGAGTACACAGCATACTCCCGAGTGTTCTATTGAATCTTTCAGTCACACCATTCCCCATCGGGTGATAAGCAGTAGTGTGTGACTTGTCAACACCAGAAAGTTGGAGTAGCTCTGCCAAAAGTTCACTCTCAAAATTGGCTCCTTGGTTTGAATGGATGTGTTCGGAGAAGCCATATACGCAGAACACATTGTCCCACAATTTCCTTGCCACTTGTGTTGCAGTTTGGTTTTTGCAGGGGAATGCATGGGCTAACTTTGTAAAATGGTCTGTAATGACCAAAACATCAACTGACATTTGCTTACTATCTTCCGCACACCAGAAATCGATACACACAAGCTTTTTTTAGCTTGACAAAGAGAAGAATTTAGAGATGGTCATATCAGATTATTGAAATTGTTGCAGTTCCCCATGTGATAATGCTGGGAGAGGGACTAGTCCAGCAGGAGTAATTTGAGGGAAAGAATCAAGAAATTGAATGGCTAACTCCCACCTTGTGTGACTCCCCACAGACTTCCTTGCAGCACTTTCAGACAATATCTTTGCTGGCCTTTGAGCCTGAACACACTGAACCTTGCACAGGAAAGCACACTGTACTTCCTCCTCTTCTGCTCCAGCTGCTTCTCTCAAAAGATTCTCATAAGATTCATTGATCAGCCATTGGCTCACTGACCTGGCGAATGGGTCTCTGCTTAAGGCATCCGCTACACTGATTTTTGTCCCAGGGATATATTTCAAATCGAAGGTGTAGGGTGCAAGTTTGGTCACCCAATGCTGATCACAGGCATCAAGCTTAGGCTTTGTCATAATATATGTGAACAGATTATTATCCTTCCATACTGTGAAAAAAGTACCCTTTTGCCAATTGCTAAATTTTTCACAGATGCTCCATTTCAATGCTAAAAACTCAAGCCGATGAGCAAGATATCTTTTTTGAGAGTTGGACAGCATCTTACTTGCAAAGGCTATGGGACGTGCTCTGGTTTTTCCATCTGATACCTGAGAGAGAACTGCGCTGAGTCCATCAAGTGAGGCGTCAATAGACAAGATTAGTGGTTTTGTGAAATCAGGGTGAGCGAGTACAACACAATCTAGAAGTTTTTCCTTCAAGCAGAGCAAGGCGTCATCACACTGTTCAGTCCAGTCAGAGGGTTTAAGCTTCCTGAAGACACCAGAATTCTTAAGCTTCCCAACTTTTCCTCTCCTCTTCTGGTACTTTTCAGCATTTCCACTAACTGGAGTTTCACCGATGGGCTTACTTGACAGGACTCAATATCAACTTCTAAGCCTATATTGAGTAGTCTTTGCCTCAGGTATGTACTATCTGTGTTTGTCTGTTTAACTGTATTGTTTCCTGACAATTGATTACCATCACAACAGCAGCCTTGGAACACAGGAAAGCCCTCAACTGCCAAACAAGGGGAAACATCAGCTAGCTTACTGTTTCTTCTCAAAGTAACAGGGTTATTTGAAGGGTTAGTTACTCTCACGGGGACCCATCCGTCTCCCCATAAAGGTGTAATTACACGTCTGTCTAAAACACCCTTTGGTACGGACCTTGAACATGTTGGCTCCACAATCACAGTGCTTCCTGGGGACGTAGGAACATTACTAGGTAGCTTACCCCTCACAAGGTATTCCTGCTTGGGGAGTAAAGTCACTGCCTGTGTTAATTTGACACTTCCAGCTTTGTCAGGCATTTCAGTTCCTTTCCATCTGCTAAGACTAGTCATCATATCGATGAACTCTTCATATTCAAGCAGGGTTTGAGCTTCCAGTAATCCTCGCTGCTTTTCATTTGATGCATCACATGCTTCAAAACATTGGCACCAATGATGATGTCATCTTTCTGGCCGGGGAATACTAAAACAGGACACTTAACGCCATATAGGCTTAGTTCCACATCATATACACACTTTGGATGTATTTATGAACCTCCACAGCCAATTAGGACGATGCGCTGTACTGCTGGGAGTGTGTTTTTGGTCAAAAGTTTGTTCTGCTTCTTCACTTAATGTATAGGCCATAGATCCTGAATCAAGAATTCCTCGTAGCTCACAGCTCCCATTAACTACAACAGGTGCATAAAATAGTTCACTGAATGGTTCAATTTTTTGGATGTTTTGTATGATACATTCACTGTCTTCTAGACAACTTCACTGTCTTCTAGCATTTCACAAAAATGTTCATACATTTCTATCATATCTTCATCATTTTTGAGGGTTTGAACTTCGACACTCACACTTTCCCTCACCAGACATGTGTGTGTGTGTGTGTGTGTGTGTGTGTGTGTGTGTGTGTGTGTGTTCTTTGGGACAGGAATGATGATTGAGCGTTTGAAGCAGCATGGGACTTCACACTGCTCCAGTGATCTATTGAAGATCGGTGTGAAGATGGGGGCCAGCTGGTTAGCACAGGATCGAAGACATGCTGGTGAGACGCCATCTGGGCCTGAAGCCATCCTAGTCTTTTGTTTCCAAAAGACCGGGCTCACATCATCTTCACAGATCTTAAGTGCAGGTTGAGTAGCAGGAGGGGGGAGGAGGGGGGTTGCAGGAGGTGTTGGTGTTTGTGTGAAGTGAAGGTCAGAGTGGGTGTGGGGTGTGAGATTGGGCCTTTCAAATCTGCAGTAGAACACATTCAGGTCATCAGCCAGTTGTTTGTTCCCTACAGGGTTGGGGGTAGGAGTCCTGTAATTTGTGAATTGTTTCATGTCACTCCACACTGATGCAGAGTCGTTGGCTGAAAACTTGTTTTCACAGAGTATCTTCTTTTAGCCACTCTGATTTCCCTGTTCAGTGTGTTCCTGGCCTGATTGTACAAGACTTTATCCCCACCCCTGTAAGCATCCTCTTTGGCCTGACGAAGCTGCCTGTGCTCTGCTGTAAACCACGGTTTGTCATTGTTGAACTTTAAATTAGTCCTAGTAAGAATGCACATATCTTCACAGAAACTGATATATGATGTAACAGTATATGTGAGCTCGTCCAGGACTGTGGCTGCAGCCTCAAAAACACTCCAATCCGTGCAATTGAAGCAGGCTTGTAGTTCCCGCTCTGCTTCATTGGTCCATCTCTTTACAGTCCTTACTACTGGCTTGGTTGATTTTAATTTCTGCCTGTAGGTTGGAAGAAGATGAACCAGACAGTGATCAGAGAGTCCCAAATCTGCTCTAGGGATAGAGCGATATGCATCCTTTATTGTTGTGTAACAATGATCCAGTATGTTCCTGTCTCTGGTGGGGCATGTGATGTGCTGTTTGTATTTGGGCAGTTCATGTGTGAGATTTTCTTTGTTAAAATCCCCAAGAATAATAATAACTGAGTCCGGGTATTGTTGTTCCATGTCTGTGATCTGATCAGCCAGCTGTTGCAGCGCTGTGTTCAAACACATTTGGCGCGATATACACACTCACCAGAATAAATGAGGAAAACTCCCACAGCGAGTAGAAAGGCTTACAGTTAATAAAGAGCGCTTCTAAATTAGGACAGCACATCCTCTTTAACGTTGTTACATCTGTACACCAACTTTCATTGATATAAAAGCATGTTCCACCACCTCTCGTTTTCCCCGTTAACTCCGTGATGCGATCCGCTCTGAACAGTTGGAAGCCCGGCAGATGTAACGTGCTGTCCGGAATGGCTTCGCTCAGCCAGGTTTCTGTGAAGCACAAGACAGCAGAGTTTGAAAAGTCCTTGTTTGTGCAGGTGAGGAGATGTAGTTCATCCGTTTTGTTAGGAAGAGAGCGGAGATTCAGCAAGTGAATACTCAGCAGCGTTGTTCGAAAGCCCCGCCGACGGAGTTTGACCAGCGCACCGGCTCGTCTTCCTTGCCTGCGTCTCCTGAACAACAAAGCCGCACTTCCAACTAAAATGTCTAGCAAAACGTCTGAATATTCAAAAACCGGGAAAAGATTGCCTGGTACATGCTGTCGAATGGTCAGCAGTTCGTCTCTGTTAAAACTGACTGGAAAAAGATTACTAAACACAGGACAAACAAACAAAAACAAGAAAAGAACTGAGGAGCTCCACACCGAGACAGCCATCCGCGGCGCCATCATGATGATCATCACAGATACGTAGATTACTCCAGTTATTACAGACCTCCTTGATATGAAAATGTGGAAGGTCTGTTTTTATCTACTTTTTGTCTGTCGACAGATGAGAAGCCCATTTGTGATTATACAAATTATCAGTTTTTACAGTAGCAGAGTTAAAATGTGTGACATTTCTACAAAGCTCTAAAAATGGTACACAAGAAATGCAGTGAAATAAAATCTTTTTTTCAGTGCAAGCTGCAAAGTTCAGCAGACATGTCAGATGTTCTGAAATTGAGACATGTTCTCTAGAGTTAGCAGGTATGTTTTCTCTCAGTAAGAGTACTGTGAGAGAGGTTTTCAATCGTCATTTCCAGAATATTGGGAAAAGATTAACAAGTTCCTAGGCTTGAGTATCTCAGGAAAGCTTATTTTTCTGTAATGATTTGGTTTTTATTGCCTTTTTCACCTTGCTTTTCGTGGGGGAGAGGGGGGGAGGGGGGGTGGCCTGTGTAAAGTTATTTTCCAAAGCCATTGTGACCCTGACTATCCGATTAAGGAAAGAATGGCACCACTCTGCCTGCTGTTCTCCCCTTAATCACAGGCACTTTCTTCCTACTCTTGCTTTCTTTTCCTCTCTTTCTCCCATCCATCGATCAACATGTTGTCTCTGTCAGTGCTCATGCTTTGTCTCTCCTCTTTTCAGCTCAATCCCTGATCAATGTCCTCTCTATTCTTTCAAATGCAGGGAATCTGTTTTTCATGCATCTGTATGAGTCATTTGATGGATCCTGCAGTATGTGGTGTTGGATGTAGAGGGGGAGTGCTTAGCTAAAACCAGGAGGACACAGAAAAGGAATACAGAGTGAGAGAGTCATCTTCTGCTGAGAAACATAATTGAAGCCCAATTTACAAATAGAGCACTCAGAAAACTGCTGCTTTCATCGGCTTTATTGCTGCATTTTTATTTGTAATTTATTTTTTAGTTTTTTTAGTTTTTTGTGACTTTGCTGTTTGAGAGAGTGGCATGACCCACATTTTACACTGAATGATGGCCAATCATGCTATTAGAGAACATACAGTATTACATGCAAATATGTAGATTACTCCGACAGCATAAAGTTGTTACAGAAATCCATCAGTGCACACAAACATTACACAAGAATCCTGAGGACACAATCTCTCAAGAATCCACCTCTTTGTCCTTCCTCCACTAATGTAGTGGCTGGTGAAGGTTTTTAAATAGAGAACAACGGGTGCTTCTCAGATCAGAGGTTTCTCCTGTCTCTCCACAGACCCTGCTGAAAAAGAAGTCTGAAGGTAAAGGTTACTTCAGTAGCTTCTTCTTGTTCCCCTGGAAAGACCACACATGCAACAAGAACCAAGCTCTCTTTGGAACTTAAGGAGTACAATAATGAATTATCATGCAGTCATGCACGCACACTGCACACTCTGTGATGGATTCACTAAACAGTTATGCCACTTTTGTGCATAGTATTACAGCCATAAAATGCATAGTAGGCAAAAATCTATTTCTTATTCACTAATCACCTGCAATCCAGTTAAACCAGGCACTAAATGCACTGAAATAATGAGGCACCATGAGAAGTTAATTGAAGTCATTGTCATTCTTTTTAGTGCAGACATGCCTCCTTTCTAAAATGTAGGCTTAGGAAAGCAGATAGTAAATACATTTTTTAAAATGAGAAGTTTGTGTACATTTTCTGTTTATCATAGCAGCCATAATTCATCAAACAATGATCAAATGTTGAAAAGGCATTATAAACTGCCATATGTTTAGACTCATATTGTAGTTGAATGTGCTGAGAATTATTAGATTACTAGAACTAGTGGTGCTTGCCTGTGCAAAACCCGTCGCCACAATGTTAGAATGTTTTGGTTGCCAGGGCATTGCTTTGTGGTTGCTTAGAATCCCACCCTGAAGACTCTATGATATTCTGGTCCATAGATAATCTCAGGTGCCTCCCTCAATTTAAGTCTATAGGCTTTTCTTCGCTCATTATAAGTCCATTAGTATTGTTCATGTCCGTAGCACCACATGATGAATCTCCATAATTGGGTTAATTAAACAACAGTAATAGTGATCCTACAGAGGTAAAGGCCACCTGTTGGTTTATTCACGTCTCTCCCTCTATCTCTCTCTCTCTCTCTCTCTCTCTCTCTCTCTCTATTTTTCCCAGCTATGTCTTGCAATTTTATTCACTGCCCCACTTCAACCCAGGCAGGCAGCTCCATAAAAAGCAGGTGTTGTTGATGCAGGACATTCTGCTTACCTGGAGGGGCTGTCATCATTTTTATCCATGCTTGAGTGCACAGAGAAGCCAATTGCACACTGCAAAGGAGATGAGGAAAATTGCACATGACCCAGATAATCTGGGCAGACTCTGACAGGGCTTAATTTAATTTCAGGGTAATTAAAGATCAGTATGAAACAGTGAGAGGCTGGCCCCACAGAGTTGATGATCTCCCTGCAAGGCATCTACTGTACCTGCTAGCATGACAACCACATTGTATTACACGCCGCAGGGTGGAGAGTTAACTCATGGGGTAGATGATGTATTAATGGAGTAGTTCACCCAAAAATTTAAATTCTCTCATCTTTTACTCCCCCTCATGCCATCCCAAATGTGTATGACTTTCTTTATTCTGCTGAACACAAAAGAATATTTTAAGATGAAGGTTTAGCTCTGTAGATCCATACAATGCAAGTGGATGGTGATCAGCATGTTAAAGCTCCAGAAAGCACAGACAGTCTTAGAAAAAGTAATCCATACGACTCCAGTGGTTAAATTAATGTCTTCTAAAGAGATATGATCACTTTGGCTGAGAAACAGATCAATATTTTATGTGCTTACTTCCAGTTGCTCTCCAATGAATGTTCATGAGAAGACCAAGTACACGCAGCCTCTCGCATGCCATAAGTGAATTGGCATGTTTAAATGAAAGTAAACCAATGACGCTTGTAAATAAACTGAGCTGCACTTCAGGTTGTATCGCATCAGTTTTTGCATAAATATGCCAACACGCTTTCGTCTCGTGAAAGGCTCCGTGTACTCAGTCCTCTCATGAGCTCGCATTGAAAGCAACTGGAAGTAAGCAATTATAATGAAAAGGACCAAAATATTCATCTGTTTCTCACCCAAAGTGATCATATCGCTTTAGAAGGCATTCATTTAACCACTGGAGACATATGGATTACTTTTATTTTTTTTCAATTAACATTTTTATTGATTCACAAAGAAAAAACCACAACATATATACATTGAATCACATTTAACATTTAGCCCCCACTATTACCTCTAAAATGTTTCCAAATGAACAATCAGTAACAGATGAAATGAGGGACTAAGATATATATATAAAAAAATATATATATTCTAGAATAAATCTTATGGACTGATGAAAAAATGTTATAGTCCCTACCAGATGGGTTCAAAAGTCTCCAAATATCTTTAAGACCAAGATTTTTACACATCCTGTGAAGTGTCACTGTTGCTCTAGGGTGCTTACACACATTTGCTTCACTATGATCAAGGACTGAGTCCATCAAAAGATTAAAGTCTCCTCCCAATATTATATCATGAGGGGTACCAGCGGATTGCAACATCCCTTCAAGATCTGTAAAAAAGCCCTGATCATCAGCGTTAGGTGCGTAAATATTAGCCAAAATCAAACTGTGCCCCTGAATTTCTGCTAAAACAATAATGAATCTTCTTAATTTATCTTTAATCTGTTTGAGACATTTGAATTGTAAATGTTTACTTATCAGTGTAATGACTCCCCTGCTCTTACTTGAGCCAGTACTAAAGAAAACATGTCCACCCCATATAACAGTCCATGTATGCCTACGAGAGCCCCACGCAAATTTGCCATCAGATTGCTCAAGTCCGGTGCTTCTATACAAATTATGTGAGACAGAATTACAACAGAAAATAATCTATAAAACAAACTTCAGCCAATAGGAGGCATAAGCACAAAGAATGTGTAGATTCATCCACATAACTGCTCCGAAGGTGTGTTCCTCCACAAAACAAACGCCAGCCGCTAGGTGGAACCAGCACAAAAAGAAACAAAAAAGGCACCAAGTTTCCTTAGACAGTCAAGTGAATGTTCAGTGAGTCAGGCCCACTCGGCTGTTACATGAGTGCAACAGATGCCCTAATCACTCCAGTGTTTTGCAAGAAATATCCTGAAGGAGTGTTATCCCACAAAACAAACTCCAGCTGCTAGGCAGAACCAGCACAAAAACAAATAAAGAAGGCGCTCAGTTTCCTTCTTCGTCTTCAGGAATTCCAACAATTTGGACGTTGTTTTACCAGCTACGATTCTCTAAGTCTTCCAGCTTTTCCCAGACACGCTCCAAGTCTATCTTGGTCGTTAGTGGATTAGCAGCTAATTCCCTCTCCGATGACTCCAGATAATCAATCCATTTCTCAACATCTGACACTCTTGTAACCATCTCAGTGAATTTCGTCTCCATGGCAGTGATCGATTGATGTATTACAGCAAGATCCTCCAAGTCAGCAACGACCTTCTCCAGCATTGCCAAAATGTTCAACATTTGACGCTGAATCTCTTTCACCGCACTGTCCAAATTGAGTCCTGGGCTTGCGGCCTCCTCAGGGGCTTTAGCTTGAGCACGTAAGTGTCTTTTAATATCTCTAGAGCTGATGATTTTGAATTCTTTGACATGTTGTCTTCCTAGAACAGTCAAGAATCTAAGTGTATCGAATCTCACCAGTTTATGACATAAAAAGTATTAAAACTAGCAAAGTTCGCATGGCACCACGCGACTCCCCATATGGATTAATTTAACTAAGACTGTCTGTGCTTTTTGGAGCTTTAAAGTGTCACCATTCACTTGCATTGTATGGACATACAGAGCTCTGATATTCTTGTACAAATCTTCTTTTGTGTTCAACTGAAGAAAAAAAGTCATACACATCTGGGATGGCATGAGGGGGAGTAAATAATGAGAAAATTTTCATTTTTGGGTGAACTATCCCTTTAAGTTTAACAAGGTAGGTATTTTAGCATTTTTGTGTTGGTATTTTAAATGCCATTGTTTGATTTTCATTGTGTCACTGTATTTTCTTTCTTTTTTCTCCCCTTTTCTCCCCAATTTGGAATACCTAATTCCCAATGTGCTCTAAGTCCTTGTGGTGGTGCAGTGACTCGCCTCAATCCGGGTGGCAGAGGACGAACCTCAGGTGCCTCCATGTCTGAGACCATCAATCCCTGCATCTTATCACGTGGCTTGTTGATCACATTACTGCGGAGACATAGCGCGTGTGGAGGCTTCACGCTATTCTCCGCGGCATCCACGCACAACTCACCATGCACCCCACCGAGAGTGAGAATGTCCTGGTTACTTTCGTAACCTCCGTTCCCTGATGGAGGGAATGAGACATTGTGTCGATGTAGTGACACTAGGGGTCACCCTTGGGAGCCCCGAACACCTCTGATCTTTGAAAAAAGGCCAATGGGAATTGGCGAGTGGAATTTGCATGCCAATCCCCCAGACATACGGGTATAAAAGGAGCTGGCTCGCAACCACTCATTCAGGTTTTGTGCTGAGGAGCCAAGACAAGGTCCCGGCCATTTCAGCGGGTTGTTCAGTGTTGTGGCAAGAGGGACACAACGTCTTGTTCCCTCCGTCAGGGAACGGAGGTTACGAAATTAACCAGGACGTTCCCTATCTGTCACTCACTCGATGTTGTGTTGATGTGGTGACACTAGGGGTCCCTATACAAAATGCCACAACGACTGAACTGTGTTACGTGGACTGGCAGTTCGAGACGGGCAGACCGCTGTGTGCCTCGTAGCCAGCGCACCAGGCCGTCACGTAACCTCCCTGACACTCTTTTGAGCGTCGAACGGTCCCTTCGGGGACAAGTCGTCTGCCCAAAAAATAGGGACAGGCTAGCCCAGCCGTGGCCTCTTTTCCTCTTTTTTCTCCCCAAAAAGAGTGGAATTTGTGCCTACATCGGGAGGGTGTCACTCCCAAGGGGAAGACACCGTGGAGACCATAGGGGGCAGCGCTTGCAGGTTCACCACCTGATCTCTAAACGGGGTCGTGTGAACCTTGGGCACATAGCCTGGTCGGGGTCTCAGGATCACGTGAGAGTAGCCTGGACCGAACTCCAAACACGTTTCGCTGACAGAGAACGCCTGCAGGTCCCCTACCCTCTTGATGGAAGTGAGCACAGTCATGAGGGCAGTCTTCAAAGAGATTTCCTTTAGCTCAACTGACTTCAGGGGTTCAAAGGGAGCTCACTGTAGACCCCAAAGTACTTCCGAGAGGTCCCACGAGGGGATGAGGCATGGTCTGGTGGGATTCAACCTCCTGGCACCTCTCAGGAACCTGATAATCAAGTCATGCTTCCCCAAATACTTACCATCTACTGCATCGTGATATGCCAAAATGGCGGCTACATACACCTTCAAGGTGGAGGGGGACAGCCGCCCCTCCAGCCTCTCCTGCAGGAAGGAAAGCACCGATCCGACTGCGCATCTCTGGGGGTCTTTGCATCGGGAAGAACACCACTTAGCGAACAGACGCCACTTCAAGGCATACAGACACCTCGTAGAGGGAGCCCTAGTCTGAGTGATCGTGTCTACTACCACGGGTGGTAGGCCACTTAGGTTTTCCGTGTCCCGTCCAAGGGCCAGATGTGGAGATTCCAGAGAAGCCGCTGTAATGCACCGTAAATCCAGCAGCTTTTCGAGGTGAATGGATCGGCAGAGTAATTCAGCTCGCTGAACACAACCGCTCAGCTCCGAAGAGAAAATCTGAATGAGTGGTTGCAAGCCAGCTCCTTTTATACCTGTATGTCCAGGGGAGTGGCATGCAAATTCCACTTGCCAATTCCCATTGGCCTTTTTTCAAAGATCAGAGGTGTTCGGGGCTCCCAAGGGCAACCACTAGTGTCACTACATTGACACAACGTCGAGTGAGTGACAGATAGGGAACCACATTATAGCGACCATGAGGAGGTTAACCCATGTGACTCTACCCTCCCTAGCAACTGGGCTAAGGAGACCTGGCTGGAGTCACTCAGCATGCCCTGGATTTGAGCTCATGACTCCAGGGGTGGTAGTCAGCATTTTTACTCACTGAGCTACCCAGGCCCCCCACAATGTATTTTCAAATGCATACATTATACATGTTTCAAGTCACATTGGCCCCCTCAAATATTTTAAAAGAATGACTGTCAGCTCAAAATATAAAATGTCATTTATGGGTGGGACCTGTCCCAACCATTTTTTCCATAGCCAGTTTTGTCCCCACCAGTTATTGCTTGCGTTAGGGGCATGTCTAATATAAAGGAAACATCTCCACTTGTTCTTGAGCAGGATATTCCATTTCATTCATGTGTATTATAATGAGTGGCGATCCAGCGCTGGAATTTGTTATTTTGAATGAAATGACATGCCATACCAGTAAAATCACAAAACAAAATGCAAACTGATGATATACATACACTGCTCATGTTCTACATCCACTGACATACAGATGCAATCTTAATTTCTTAAAATAAAAAGCTCCAAACAGGGCAGATTAGAACTCGGAACCCTTCATACTAGAGGCAAAAATATTACCACTAGACTAATTGGTGATACTATAGTAGCTGATCCATGTATTTAGCCATTAAAATCCCAGGACAGACAGTGGCAGATTTAAGGATGAAGTTCTTAAATTGTCAATAAGTTAAATATTTATTTGAGTGCTTAAATTGGTCATCAAGAATGACTGTTTATCAAAACACAAAAAGTTGGAAAAATGCTCACTACACACACACACATATACACAAACATCTAGAGCAGGTAAACTAAGGTCATTACATCAGACTCTAGCACTGAGCCATCACTTCATTCTGCTATGCTATTTTATCACAGCTGAACATGCCACTCTCTGATAAACACTAGCAGTGCCCGGTGGCTGTGTTTTCAGTCACTCAATATCATCAGCAGACATACACATGCACTTGATTTATGACAACCTGACTTTTCACTAGTTTTCCATCTCTTTGACATACACTTCAATCCTCCTGTTTCTCTCCATTTAAAAAAAAAAAAAAAAAAATCTTAAAGGAATAGTTTCAAATTCTGTTATCACTAACTCACCATAATGTAATTCCAAACCCCATATGACCTTATTTCTTCGTGGAACAAAAAAGGAGACGTTAAGCACAATGTTGCCATTTTTCCATACAGTGAAATTAAATGGCGCTGTTATTTTTCATATAATGAAATTTAATGGTTATAGAAACCTGCATGGTTCATCATTGAATGGAAAAGAGCAGCATTAATATTTTGCCTAATATCTCCACGAAGTGTATGAAAGAAAAAATATCAAAATGTTTTGAAACAATATAAGGGTGATTAATAATGAGAGAACTTTCATTTTGGAAAGTTCTATTCCTTTAAGGAAAAAAAGAAGCCCAGAATTATTCAGACTGACAGCAGGTGTCATTGATCTCTGATTACTTATAGTTGAGTTGAGGTGCCTTGAGCTCCCCAACAGCTGTCAATCACTCCTCTTACATCAGCAACTCCTGAGGTCCAGTAGGAGGATTTCCTCCAGAGAAGAGCTCAACCGTGAGATTAACTGTGCCAATTTCCTTGCTGCTACAGCACAAGCGCTAATCCATTTCCCATCAGGATCACCAGAAGTTGTAACATTATGTTCCAGACGGATCACAAATCTACCATACACCTCTATATCCCACAGACTGTATAGAAGAACTGTTTTTACATGAGTCATACCATCAATGTCTAATCATATATCCAGGGTTGGGGTGTAACGGAATACATGTAACGGGATTACGTATTTAAAATACAAAATATAAGTAACTGTATTCCACTACAGTTACAATTTAAATCATTGGTATTTAGAATACAGTTACATTCAAAAAGTATTTTGATTACTGAAGAGATTACTTTGCATTTTATTGTCATTTGTTTCATTTAATATTTAGTCCTTTCAGATGAAAACATTTATACATATAAATGATGTGATCAAAAGTGCATTTGAACAGCGGTGAAACATTTTCTTATGATGTGACAGAGAAGTAAGTTAAGTAAGTTTGGCAAGAAATAGTAATAAACCTTGTGTAAACTGGCAGCTTTACGCTAAGATAAAATGCTATTTCTAGCCATTTTACATTTTATTTTTTATCAAGAAAATTCACGTTAGATCATAATTTCTTTTTTTTCTAGTAAGACCTTTAGGACAAAAATCAAATTCTTGATAATAATTTTGTATTGTTTTCCTGTAAAAATATCTAAAAATCCTTAAATAAGATCATTTTGATTTATCTTGTTTTAGAAACAACACTGCATAAGATATTTAGGTTTTTCAGAGAATGTATTTTTAACATGTATTTTGTCTTACTGTACTGGCAGAGTTTTTATAGTCAAAACAAGTGAAAAAATCTACCAGTGCTGAAGAAGTAATCCAAAGTATTTAGAATACATTACTGACCTTGAGTAATCTAATTGAATACGTTACAAATTACATTTTACAACATGTATTCTGTAATCTGTAGTGGAATACATTTAAAAAGTAACCCTCCCAACCCTGCATATATCACATGTCCCCCGCACTCTTTAAAAATTGGATTTTTGTCCCCTGCACTTTTCCAAGCTAAACCCATACCGAGTCCAAATGGTGGATTTGTATACAGTATTCTTTGTATTTTGTTACTTTGGGCTGATTGAGACCATCCAGCCAATCACAGGTCAGTTTCATGAGCCGAAACAACCATTATGTAATAGGCCGTCAGTCAGACAGTCTAATCAACACGGCTCCATTAATTTCTACAAAGTTGCTTTCAACAATGTTAATTTATCCATGCTTTTTATCGGCATTGATGTTGATCTAAATTAATAATCTAGTGATGAGGAACACCCAAATGAGAGATTTGAAATGCACTGCAGAAAAAACCCCAAAGGACAATCCTTCTTTAAAGCACAAATTGTAAGTGTAGTTTATATCAGCGCATGAGTCTTCATTAAGTTATGCTTTTTACATTGTGTTTGTGAGGTAATAGTTTGATTGGGTGTTTTTGCCAATTTAAGCAGATTACTAGATCTGTGCTAAATATGTAAAGCTATTTTTAATATTAGCTCCTGTTTTTTACCTATGTGTTGGTGTGCAGTCGACAAACTAGGAAAAAATATACTGCTGTGTTCTTAGAACAATTAGGCATTTTACTGAAGTCAATAGATATGTAGACATGCTTTTTAATGCATGAAAACATATGGATGTTATTGAAATACATTATAATTATTATAAGGCCATTATAGTTGTCTTTGATAAAAGTCATGCTCAGCAGCTCACAAACTGTAGGGAAATGATAGATTTTCTTTGTTCTTATAATGCTTAAAACCTCTACTAAAGTCTCTTTGTAGATCTGTAGACATACACATTTTAAAGGATTAAAATTTTCTTTTGATTGTTGATTCAACAACTAACTAATTCACACAAGATACTCATTTGTCACCACCTTCTGGCATCACCAGAAAAGGTGACTGAATCATTTAATGGATTTGAAAGAATTTTGGTGAATGTAGTCAAAACACTCGAGCCACTTGGATACATTTAAATCCCACAATGCACAAGCACAGAGTAAAAAATAAAAATTGTGCACATATATTTATTCATTTATACAGGACCAACTTGTGCTCAGTCTTTTATTGTTATGTGTGAAACAGAAGCAAGTGCTCCACAAGATGCATTTTATTTTTGCAGCTAATTTTGCAAAATTTTGCAGTTATTTTGCATTACTTGAATCTTTAAAATACTACAAATATTAAAAGTAAATAATGTGTATATATTAATATAATACTTATATCGTATGGTTATATTAATATATACTATAATATATTAATACTGCACCGTAGGTTTTGGATCTGTGCGAGCCACCTACTGACAGCTGTGTGTGAGAACAGGTTGTGTAGCCTTTTAACAGTTGCCCAGCAACATGGTAACTTTTAATATAAAATTAATGTGCAGTCACAGGTGAATGAATATCAGCACGTATGCAGGGGCGATTCTAGGATTTTAGTCTTAGGGGGGCTCAGACCCCAATGACACTATTAAGTAGGTCACACACCAGATGTGTCTTGCGGACAACATTGTGCCTTCTAAAATTCGAAACAGCTGTTTCCAGTGAAGGTACACACACTGCCGCCCTGTGTCGTATCCTATAGTCGCAACGTGACGCAGTGTGGCACTTCTCGTCTGGTGTGCGACCGCCTTTTGATGTGCACATTTAATGCATTCCACTCTTTAGCATGGATAGTGTTTTTTTTTTTTTCTATGTTTACATCATTCAAGATAGCTGGCTAATATACATTCTGAATTTTGTCATTTTCTATAATAAACACACTTATATAGTTAAAAAAAAAAAAAACAGTTTAAAGTACCATTCAAAAACTATTTTTTACATTTATTAACAAATAATAAAAACAAATGTGTTGATGAAAGAAAATCAATAATTTCGCAACTTCTGTAGATGAACTTATACCAAACTTGACAAAAAATCTATTATTACAATAAATATCACATTTAGCTTGGTCAATCTTTAGTGGAGTGAATTAACTCCAGATGATCTCTGTATGACATTAACTCGTGATTCGATTATTTTAAATTCGTTCAAAAGAGAAAATCACTCCGAGAAGAGATTTAAATTTTAATAGAATAACCCTGGTAAAATCAAGGTATTTTATATATATAAGACAGTGTTCGAATTGAGTTAGAGCTCTTGGGCGGTCCCACTCCTCCAACATCCCACCCCCCATTTACCGTTTGAAGTGAATAATTACAGTATGTCACACACCTACACCTACTTGAATCCTAATCAAAGATTCACAGAAAAATTTTATATATTGACATTATTTGTCATTTTTATATTTAAATGTATTGTAAGACAAGTGTACGATGTTAGGCTTGATAATATACTTTTTTTAGAATTTAAACAGTGGTCACCATGGCTGAGATGCATTGTGTGCAGCAAACATTAGTTAATGTTATTTTAAATAGTTTTCTCTGTTGTCGCTATCATTTATGAGTATGGCTTGCGTATTTAAAGATATTGAGGGAGGGTAGCGCATCACAGGCGCAGCATAATAAATGCACAAAGTTATTTCTCCACATAACATCAATGTAATAACTTTACAACTGTCTGATCGTGAACTAACATTCTACGCGCAGATAACTGCGTGCATAATAATTAACCTCTAGCTCAGTGGTTCTTAAACGGTGTGCCGCGGCACACTGGTGTACCGTGGCAGGTGAGCCGGTGTGCCATGGAATTTGTAGAGCTCCAGCATTTGCGAGTGAAAATTACTGCATGTGAATTCAGACAATTATTTGGCTGCACCGGTGCAAGTGAGAGCTGATCTTACACCCAAAGTTATGAACTTATCATTGCAAACTACAATCAGAATAAAAACTCCCTGATGCATCTTGCCAAGTACTTTTAAAAGAGGCATGTTAGTTAGTTCCCTATCTGTCACTCACTCAACGTTGTGTCGATGTAGTGACACTAGGGGTCACTCTTGGGAGCCCGAAACACCTCTGGTCTTTGATAAAAGGCCAATGAAAATTGGCAAGTGGTATTTGCATACCACTCCCCCGGACATATGGGTATAAAAGGAGCTGGTATGCAACCACTCATTCAGATTTTCTCTTCGGAGCCGAACGGTCGATGCTCACTGAGCTGAATTCCCACGGCTGTTCATTCACCTCTGCTGGATCTGATGGCACATTTCAGCAGCTTCTCCCCTCTCTGCACTGGTGCACTGCAGAGAACGCCCTTGGGCGCTTCGGCAGAAATAAAAGAGTATATTCTAAAAAGAGTATATTTCTCTAGAAGAGCGGCACACACGGAACGTCTTTTTAAAGACGCGTCTTTTTAAAGATGCCTTTCTGTTTGTGTGTTATTCCTGGTTGCGGTCGTTATCTCTCACCTTCTGACGGTCACGATCGCTGTCTTTCGTGTCTGGGCACTGCCCACATGGAGACAGCATTCATGGATGGGTCATGTACTCATTGCGAGAACATGTCCATGGCAACGATGCGGTCGCAGCTTGCCTTGGTAAGAAAGCAAGCCACCCCAGCGGCTCCCCGCCTTGGTCCTTTTACCCACGGGTATGAGGCCAGCGCGGCTAGCACTGGGGCGATTTGGGGACCCCAATGGGACCACCTCCGCCGGGTATCCCCTCACGGACCTCCCATTCCCCAGCACGCTCGTCTGCCCCAATTGGGCTTCCGGATGAGTCCACCGGCTCGTCTCACGGCAGCATTGGAGAGCGGGCTCGTCCAGTCAGATGTGGAAGCCTCAGCTGGGCTCCTCCCCTCGGGTGCGGTCGCCCAGTCACAAGCTGACGCGGAGATGACGGACATGCTTTCCCGGCTCGCGGCACCGACCACAGCCACACCCAGCTGACAAGGTCATGGGAGGCAACTTTTACTGCCCGGTCCCAATCTTTCAGCTCCCCCGCCCTCACTACCCTCGGTGGTGGGGTGGCCAAGGGCTATTCGGCAATCCCCCCGGTGGATAAGGCACTCGCGGTGCACCTATGCCCGCAGAGCGCCGCCACCTGGCGCGGGCGCCCAAAGCTCCCGTCCAAGGCCTGTAGGTTTACGTCATCCCTGACGGCCAAAGCCTATGGTGCCACTGGACAAGCCGCCTCCGCCCTGCACACCATGGCTCTCCTGCAAGTCCACCAAGCCAAGGCGCAAAAGGAACTGCACAAGGGTAGTTCCGCCCCGGGACTGATGCAGGAGCTGCGCTTGGTGACAGACCTCACTCTCTGGGCGATGAAGGTCACGGCACAGTCTCTCGGGCGGGCGATGTCCACCTTGGTGGTCCAGGAGCGCCACCTTTGGCTCAAACTTGTCGAGATGGGAGAGGCCGACAAGGCACTGTTCCTTGGTGCCCCCATTTCCCAGGTTGGCCTGTTCGGCAACACTGTTGAGGACTTTGCCCAGCAGTTCTCGGCGGTGAAGCAGCAGATGGAGGCTATCCGGCACATCCTGCCCCGGCGTGGCTCAAGATCCCGCACCCCGTCTGCTCGTCGCCAAGGGTGTCCCCCTGTAGTGACTGCACCGGCTCCGCCGCAGCCCACCCCTGCGGCCCGGCCCCTGCGTGGAGCCCACCGCAGGAAGCAGACGTCACCTGTCTCACGTCCGGCTGCCAAGAACCCGCGAAAGGCTTCAAAGCGCCCCTGAGACGGGCGACCCAGGGACGACAAAACCCGCTGCTCTGGAGCTAGTAAGCAGACCACTCCATCCCCCGGTGGAGAGCTGGGAGGAGAATCTTTTGTTACCTTTTCATTTAATTTCGCTGCATGCCGAAGTGGTTGCGGTACCCAAGAGTTCAGCAAGAGTGGTTTCCTTGTTCCCTGGGTCACATACCCGGTGCGCACGGCTGTCATCACGACCACCGTCCACCATTCCATTTTGGCAAGTTTGGCACTCCAGCAGCGGTCTCCCCACCCCTGCGCACCCAGCTGTGGCACAAATCCACCCCCGATGTGACGTCTCCACGGGTCACGAGGACAGGCCTCTTCCTCCCCCATCCCAGGCTGTTCCGGGGGTGGTCACAAGGAGCCAGGTATGTGCTTCGATGTCCCTGAACTCAGCAAGGGAGAGTAGCTAAACTACAATAACACATGAAATGAATACTAAACAATGTTCAAGATAATGCAAAAAGACCCATTCATTAGTGTAACGTAACTTGGTTATACAGAAAATATATACATTCTATTATTATAAAACAATAGCGCATCGATATATATCAAAATGACAGTTGTGATGGAATCATATCAGTACTAAATTGTGTCAACATATTTATAATGTACAGTCTATTTTATAAACAGCTACTGTCATCATCCACCAAATTTAGCTAACAGCTATTGATAAAGCTGGCTAGCTAGCTAACGCCGACATAGGCTATCGTATTAATGCAGTCAATGTATCATGCAAAGAAAAGTGATTACTCAAACTACAGTCTCGCATAATCAGACCTATATCCACACTTTGTTTTAGCCCTGTTCCAGCACTGGAGAGTCAAAAATAATATACAGTCTCAAAGTTTGTAGTAAAACAATCATAACTGTGTAATTTTAATTATGCTACCTCATCTGTCAGCATGAATCACGTTGTCTCTTTGTACGTTACGTCATTGTTTTGGTCGATGCTCGCGTCCCTATGGAGTGTTTGCACGAGCGTGAGCATGAGCAACAGGTAGCTGGCTGCAGTTCACTTAATGGCCACAGGTGTCATTAAAAACAAGGGTTTCAGAATCTTACATACTGCACCTTTAATAAAAAAGAAAAAGACAGATAGATAGATAGACAGATAGACACAGACAGACAGATAGACAGACAGACCCTGTCCTGCAGAATAATTTTTTTTTTATAAGGTTATAAAAAGTCTTCATCTCATGCGAATGATCAATTTTATTCATATATTTTTAAATAAAATTTCATTAGGAGTAAAACTTTGCAATGAGGAAAACAATGACTGAGTGCACCTTTAATTATGTTGTTTTGAGAGTCACCGTCTTATGGGTGGAACATTAACGTCCGTGTATGCCAGCTTGATAATCTCAGGGGTAATTAGTTACACCAGGCAAGTAGGCTATTGTTCTGACAGCTAAACGCAACTAATAATGAAACTGTAGGCTGTCATCTGCTCAACTGCACAGCGCGAACAATGCAAAGCAGACGCGTTTACTCACACGACCTTCTACTGCAGCGCTTCTGAACCTGATGTGTGTCGCGAATAGTATGGGCGTGTGAACGATTTGTCCGCGCTGCACGCTTCTGTTGACAAGCTCAGATTCGTCACACATTAATAGCGTTTAGCCTTCCAATCAAACTAAATACAACATGATGCGCATGCGTGAATATGAGCAAGGATTTAAAAGAAAGAGGAAGTTTTGGCATGCAGGTGCGAGGAACTTAAACATGTCATTGGATTAAAATTCATACGCTTGTGTGTGAGTGATTATTACAAGTGCCAATGGTGGATCAAACCAGGGGCCTAGCAGTCATTTTACAACACAGCTGTCAGTAGGTGGCTCGCACAGACCCAACACTTACGGTGCAGTATTAATATATTACAGTATATATTAATATACAAGAGTGAAATAAGTATTATATTAATATAAACGTATTATTTACTTTTAATATTTGTAGTATTTTAACGATTCAAGTATTGCAAAATAATTGCAAAATTTTGCAAAATTAGCTGCAAAAAGGGTCGCTGTCCTTTTCTGCACATCGTTGCCCCCTTCGGCATATCGCGGCACCGTTTTGTGGCCCATTCTGCATAACACGGCGTCCCATTTCAGCTTATCGCAGCCCATTCGGCCCCGTTTTGCGGCCGACCCTTCGGGAAAAGTCCCGGTTCTCCCAATGGCCAGTCCGCCACTGGTCTTCTTTGAATCAGCAATCAAAAGAATATTTTAATCCTTTAAAATTTGTATGTCTACAGATCTACAAAGAGAATTTAGTAGAGGTTTTAAGCATTATAAGAAAAATATCATTTCAAGTCTATCATTTCCTTACAGTTTGTGAGCTGCTGAGCATGACTTTTATGAAAGACAACTATAACAGTCTTATAATAATTATGAGTTTCAATAAGATCCATATGTTTTCATGTATAAATGAAATTTTTTTCCTACAGTTTGCCGACTGCACACCAACATATAGGTAAAAAACAGGAGCGGATATTGACAATAGCTTTACATATTTAGCACAGATCTAGTAATCTGCTTAAATTGGCAAAAACAACAGATCAAACTATTACCTCACAAACACAATGTAAAAAGCATAACTTAATGAAGACTCATGCGCTGATATAAACTCCACTTACAATGTGTGCTTTAAAGAAAGATTGTCCTTTGTTTTTTTTCTGCAGTGCATATCACGTAATGCTGCCAATCAAGAATGATATGCCGATAAATAACTCTCATTTGGGTGTTCCTCATCTTTAGATTATTAATCTAGATCAACATCAATGCTGTTAAAAAACATGGATAAATGAGCATTGTTGAAATTAATTAGAAATTAATGGAGCCATGCTGATTAGACTGTCTGACTGACGGCCTATTACATAAGGGTTGTTTTTTGCTCATGAAAAATTACCTGTGATTGGCTGGATGGTCTCAATCAGCCCAAAGTAACAAAGCGCAAAGAATACTGTATACAAATCCACCATTTGGACTCGGTATGGGTTTAGCTTGGAAAAGTGTGGGGGGCAAAAATCACCTTTTTAAAGAGTGCGGGGGACATGTCCCCCACATCCCCTGTGGTTGCTAAGGTGCTTCATTCATAGAGACTCATAGCCATAACATTAACAGGATTATCATAAAATGTCAACATCAAAATTTGGACCATGTAATTTGGTGACTAGATGCCTGGAACTAATGAAAATTAAACTGTTTAGATTTAAAAAAAATAAAAAAATCCCACAAATGGACATATGGATTGCAGAAGTAAAGCGAGACGGCTGGATATGTGCTGTACTAACAACTGTAGGATATGTAGCATACATTTTATCTCTGGTCTAGAGATGACAGAGTCTAGCTGACAAGTTAAGAGTATTTTTTCCCCGCTCCCATTGTAATAAATGAAGCTGCGCAAGTCAAACGCTGGCAATGTGAACAGCTTAATTGATAAGAATGGGTCACTTCAGAAACGTCTGATGTCCTTTGAGAAAAGCTGTTGCCTCAAAGTGAAATTTAAAGTACACGCTAGTCATTTTTCTTTGACAGTTCCAGGTTAGCCTATAAAAATACTGCTACTGAAAATGGTTTAGGACCACAGATGTGCAGTAGCACGGTAATTCCTTTGTAATTGTTTATGTCTGTGAAATGGTCTTTATTGTATGTTATAAAAACAGTAATTACTATATACAGCAGGGGGTGCTCACCCTGCAGACTGTGTAGGTCTTAATGCCCCAGTATAGTGATGGGAACACTATACTGTAAAAAGGCACCGTCCTTCAGATGTGACGTTAAACCGAGGTCCTGACTCTCTGTGGTCATTAAAAATCCCAGGACACTTCTCAAAAAGAGTAGGGGTGTAACCCTGGTGTCCTGGTAATCATGGCTTCCTAATAGTTCCCATCCATTAATTGGCTGTATCACTCCACTCTCTCCTCTCCAGCAATAGCTGGTGTGTGGTGAGTGTACTGGCGCACTATGGCTGCCGTCGCATCATCCAGGTGGATGCTGCACACTGATGGTGGTTGAGGAGAGTCCCCTGGTCACTGTGTAAAGTGCTTTGAGTGTAGTGTCAGAAAAGCGCTATATAAATGTAATGTTCATTCATATGCTGGTTGGTCAATACAGCAATCCATTGATGCTTAAATACACAATATAGTGACACCTATGCGGAATACCTGTGCACCTAATGTGTTATGCTGTATGTCAGTATACTGTACTTATGTTTTTGGATAATGCTACACCTTTACAGACTTTTAAAAAACAGCTACACCTTTAAAGACAGAGTCATAAGGAATGCTCTGCAGGAACTGTGTTGATGTGCTGTCATACAGCCTTTCTGCTTTACATTCTCTAATGGATGTTTTTCTTTAAACCTGGCTGTGTCAAAGGTCTCTGGGGGTCCTCCTCCTTCTCAAGATGTGGTTATCACCACTCCGTGGGCATGCAGCTGTGTTCCTGCCATGTTTGATTCATAAAACCTGCTTGGAATGTGACTGCCTTTCAGTAGTTACACTACTCTGTTTTTGCCAAACCCTAAATAACTCCAGCAAGCCAAACACAATACACCACGACTCTCACTTGACTTTTTTATATTTTTATCACTTCTCTGAGGGGTCCTCATTGAGTAAATCTACATTATCTTTATTTAACGCTGTCTCGCAAGATTCATTTTTGACTAATTAAAATGTAATTGTGGCTTATGGAAGCCACATGTTGGAATTAAACATGAACATTATAGTATGTTTCATTTGTTTAAAATCCTTTAATCAACTATGGTAAAGATAAAATTCTATTAAAAGATAAAAATCTCTTTTTATTTACTAAATTTTTATGTACGAGTTGATTACACAGGAATTTTTTCAGAGCAAAAAGTGTGTTGATAGTTTTGGCTTTAAAAATACTTCACTTGGAGAGACTTTTTTATGTTTTTTCTTTGTTAGACAGTGTGAAGTGTTCCAATTTGAGAGATAAAATGTGAACTGGACTCAAGAGGAAATAGGGTAAGACTTGTTTCCATGGCTACTTCTACATTACATCTCACAAGGTCCCATGTACTGTGCAGGTGTACAACAGTTTAGTGTGTGTGTGTGTGTGTGTGTGTGTGTGTGTGTGTGTGTGTGTGTGTGTGTGTGTGTGTGTGCATGTGTGTGTGTGTGTGCGCGCGTTTACATTTGATCTGTCCCTGTAGCTGAAGAACAAATATTTTGTGTAAGTTTAACAACTCAGATATACAGTATTCAGAATGTATCACAAGATCAATGCAATAAACAGGATGTATCTAGTCCTCCTCCTTATAGCCTAGTAAGCCTACTGTCATTCACACAATCTAAATTCTTTTTTTTTTCTTTCACATTTGACATTCAAGCCACCCCATGTAACAGAATGTGACATGGGTTTTTCTTAACCTGAACGCAGTCCGTGACTAAAGTAACCGTGTCTATCTCCATGACGATAAACACTCCCACAATCTGTCCAGCCATTGTGTCTGTCAACCTGTGGCTAAATCAGTGTGGAATGGAAGGTAGGCAGCAATCACATCTAACTCACTGTGACAAAAACAAGCTAATGAATAAATCATGCAGCATGCCACACAATAGCTCACTGCTGTTTAAAAGATGATGATTATAACAGAGTATGAGATGCTTTTTTGGATATGAGAAAAATTAAGTTTTGTTGGTGAAATAACTATATATCGTTTTGTTTTTGGACAAATCGTTTGATTAGATTGTCTTAAGTCTTGAATATCCTGATTGTTTGTGCTTCAACACTTTAATATTTAATGTTGCTTCCTTTTTGTTTTTAGGTTACAAGAGCTGATCTCATAGGGCCGTGTAACGCTTCACAGTTCAGTTTTTAGACCATACCAATCCAAATGCAAAAATAGAAATACTATGTCCTGGTTTAAATAAAAAAAATACACCATGTTTTCAATATGGTTTCAGACTTATAGATCTATTAAGAGAACCTTTCTGTATAATCAGATAGCATGATATGTTGAGATCATATGAATGATCTGAGCTATCAATGTGAAGTGCTCTTCTTATTTGTCTGTGCTTGGGTTTGGGTTTGTGTTTGCATCTCTGTGTTTACACCCTCCCTTAAGCACTGTGCCCATTTGTTTCAAGTGCTTTACTGTCTCTGTTGTTTAACAGAGCACATGTGTATCCCCTAAGCTTGTGTCCTCCACATTTAAAAGCAAGGCTCTCAGCTTGTGTGTGCTGTCCAAAATTACCATACAACTCATTGTCTTGCCATCAAAGTGGTTGTTGTGATCCCTACAGCGCAATTGACACAGTAATCCAAAACAGATCATTCAAGTGTTGACATAGTGGACCATGAGCTCAAGGCCACGTAAGCACCATTAACAATTGCTATCTCATTACCTTTACTGCCTTTTAAGAGCCCTTACATTTGCCATGAGACGAGAGGTCATGTTCTTTTCTGGCCACATTACAAGTGCATCAGATAAAAGACAGGTAAACACAGTACAAGATGTTCTCCAACATAAAAGTTTGTCCTAGCTCTAGAGATGGCCATAGATGGATACAGCAATACCTTGGCTGTAAATATCCACTGGATTTGACAGTAATGGCAATTATGGGAACTAATCAATATAGCTGATTAGAACAGTATTCACTAGCATTTTGTTTATTAAATTAGTTTAGTTACACCCCGAGCAGTAAACAACAGAGGAGAGGTAATCACCCACCAGACACACTGTCAAGCTATACATCACTTTCATCCCTCGAACTCTTCGGCTGCATGGGCTAAATGATCAGTCTCTGAAAGGTTCTCTTGCCGAGGAAGAAACATATGTTTAAACACAACAACACACCCACACGCCTACACATATACCCGATATAGATGAGAGGCACTGATTGGTGTGAACGGTATAGTATCATGGCTAAGCAGCTGTGGCGTTTTGCACCCTGTGGAGGCTGCAAAGGCCAAATTAAGTGGTGGCGTGTAGAGCCTGTTCACACTGACAAACATGAAAAGACACAGTGCTGACAGAGGGCAGGAATGTCTTAGAAAACTAATGAGAACAGTAGGAGAAATACTACTTATTTATCTACTACTAATAGTGTCTTCCTAAAGATGCATTATAAACTCACAGAAATCACTGCTATAATTGGCGAAAGAGTCTCATATACAGTGAGGTCCAAACATCTGAGACCACAATGAAAATCTAGAGAGAAAAAAATCTTTCTAAAACTAAAATGATGACATAAATGAAGAAATTTAAAACCTATTTCTAGGTTACTAATCAAACGTTAGCATATTTTGACTGACCATTTTAACTCCTTTGTAAATAAGGTCAGATTTCCTTGCTTCCACTGAAGCAGACAAGTGCTCTTTGGGATATTTCGAATAATGCTGCTGGAATTATATCTGGATCATCAGGTTTTTCGCAAACTTGTGGAGTCTGTGCCAGCCCGAGTGCATGATGTCATTAAAGCAAAAGAAGGTTATAACAAATTTATGTAAATGCATCTTAACTTTGCACTCAAATTGTTATGCTGATAGTACCTATATATATATATACTGTATATATATATATATATATACCGTCAAAATCCAAACACCTCCTCCTGGCGGTGTCAGCTGGAAATGAGAGCCCTTGGGTACTCGGCTAACAGTGACTCTGGTCTCAGCGACAGGTGGAGCGACACACCAGCTGGGATGATTTTGGTCGCATCAAATGGCAACAGAATCTCGACTATCCGGTCAAGCTAGGGTGTTCCCCTTAGGCGACACGCACCGTCTTCACCCAGATGGCATGCAAAGTGTGCTAGGGCTACCTGTTCATGGACGAGACAGGTTAAAGAAGCGAGTCCATCGAATCCGATTAGCCACGATCAACATCGGCACCCTCACCGGCCGCAGCCGCAAACTGGCCGACACCCTCAAGACCCGCCGCATAGACATCACGTGCATCCAGGAGACCAGATGGAAGGGGAGCAAGGCAAGGGACATTGGAGAAGGCTATAAGCTCATATACCATGCCGTTAGGTCGAGCCAAAATGGAGTTGGCGTGGTCATCAGCCAATGGTTATGAGAGAGCGTCGTCGAAGTCAACAACATCTCCGATCTCCTCATCTCGGTCAAGATTGTATCCGGCCCGACCACCATCAGAGTTGTCTCATGCTACGCCCCTCAAGTGGGTTACCTTGGTGAAGGACGCATTTTGGGAGAGCCTCGACACGCACCTCCAGATGGTCACCCCAGACGAGGACATCCTGGTTAGAGGGGACCTTAACGGCCATGTTGGCGAAGGCCACCACGGCTATGAACAAGTTCACAGAGGCACACGCAACGACGAGGGAAGTCGCATTCTTGACTGCGCCGAAGCCCATGATCTCGTCGTTGCCAACACCTTCTTCAGAAAGAGGCTGAGCCACCTGGACCTACATCAGTGGCGGTCGTACAACTCAGATTGACTATTGGATGATCTGTCGTTGTGACCTGAAGCTGGCACTCGATGTCAAGGTGATCCAATCAGATAACATCGGCCCTCAACACCGGCCACTCGTCCTCGACCTCCAACTCAACCTACAGCGGCAACCCCGAAAGAGAACCACTGGCCCTGAGCATGTCAAGCGGTGGAAACTACCCGAACACAAGCAACAACTCTCGGCGGCCTTTCGATCATTCAATGTTAACCTCGACCAGCAAATCGAAGGGCTCTGGGGCGATATCACCTCCCACATCCATGACGCTGCTTCGGGCATTCTCGGATTGACAAAGCCAGGCGGCGATTCATGGACAAACAAGTCTGGTGGTGGGGTGAAGAGGTCCAGATGGAAATCAAGGCAAAGAAGATGGCGTACAAGACATGGCATCGCACACGCCTGGACGCCAACCTCCAACATTATCGGACACTTAAGTCGGCCGCGAGACTGTGGCCAAGGTGAAGGCTAAGTACTACGATGATTTGTATGAGCGACTAGGCACACCCGAATGGGAGAAGATGATCTATCGCATCGCTAACTCACATCACCGATTGACCCAAGCCATCAGCCAAGTGATGCACATCAAGAACGCAGATGGTCATGCGGGACCCTCCTGCCATACTCGCCCATTGGAGCAAATACCTCACCGCCATCTCAAATGAAGAGTTCCCGCATCCACCTATTCTCAGCTCCAATCCCATCCCTGGACCTGTACCTTCAGTCACCACCTCTGAAGTCACGAAAGCTGTGAAGAGAATGAGAATGGCAAAGCCACTGACCCGGACGACATCCCAGCTGAAGTCTGGAAGATGATGGGACATCATGGAGCTGAGACCCCTGCCGTTCTGTTCAACAAGATCATAGCCGAGGGCAAGGTACCACAGGCCTTGATGACCAGCACCACAGTACCAATCTGGAAGGGAAAGGACGATGTCTCTGAGTGAAAGAACTATCGCCCGATCCGCCTCCTGTGCCACTCCATGAAGATTTTCGATCACATCCTGGACAGCCGCCTCCGCAGCATTATTAACATCAGCCCTAACCAGTGCGGCTTCGTCAAGGGGTGCGGAACTACAGACGCCATCCAAGCTGCCCGTCTGCTGATAGAAAAGCATCGGGAGAAGAACATGCCTGTCCACCTGAACTTTCTGAACCTGGAGAAGGCATTCGATTGTGTACCCCATGAGCTCATTTGGGCCTCACTCCGATCCCACCACGTCCCTGAGGCCTATGTCAACTGGACGCAGCTTCTCTATCGAGGCATTGCGAGTGCCGTCCGCTGTCCAGCCGGGATATCACCACCGTTCAGCATCAATATCGGAGTCCATCAAGGGTCTGTATCACCTGTATGGATACAGTGACGGCGGATCTGCAGGCGCCATACCCTTGGTCCCTACTCTACGCTGATGACGTATTTCTCGCTGACAGGGAACGGCAAGACCTCCAAGACCAAACACAGCATTGGAAAGATCATCTGGATGTGAATGGCCTGCGACTTAACCTCGACAAGACGGAGTACATGGAGTGTGGCCCTCAGACTGACGATACCATCAGGATCGACGGTAGAGACCTGAAGAAGGCCACCCAATTCAAGTATCTCGGTTCCACCCTCTCGGCTGATGGCGACAGTCTTCTAGACTCAAGATCAAGAGTCAACGCTGCCTGGCTGAAGTGGCACCAGGTAACTGGTGTACTCTGTGATCGACGCATGCCAAACCACCTCAAGGCGATGGTCTACAAGACAGTCATCCGCCCAGTTGCCCTGTATGGCACAGAATGCTGGCCCGCAACCACTAGGCATGAACAGGCCCTTCGCGTAATGGAGATGTGCATGCTCAGGTGGACGTTAGGACTGACCCAATGGGACCAGGTGATGAATGAGGATGTCAGGAAAATGATGGGTGTGACACCGATCATGGACAAGATGAGGGAAGCACGTCTCCAATGGTATGGCCACATAGTCTACAGTGAAGAGGAGTCGGTGGCGAGGAGAGTGCTGCGCCTCAACCCCGAAGGAAAACGACCGCGCGGATGGGCAAAAGAAACGGTGGATGGACCGGATTAAGGAAGATTTGAGGCACGTCAAAGCCGCCCCCGAAGATGCCCTCGATCGGAAGAAATGGAAAGCAACTTGCCAAAAAGCGGACCCTGCACCTACGCGGGACAAACGCTAGGAAAGAAGAATATATACACATATATTTGCACTGTATTTTCAGAAAATGACAACTGGTCAAAATAACAAAAAAGATGCAGTGTTTTCAGACCTCAAATAATGCAAAGAAAACAAGTTCATATTCATTTTTAAACAACACAATACTAATGTTTTAACTTAGGAAGAGTTCAGAAATCAATATTTGGTGGAATAACCCTGATTTTCAATCACTGCTTTCATGTGTCTTGGCAGTCTTACCAGTCTTTCATATTGCTGTTGAGTGACTTTATTCCACTCCTGGCACAAAAATTCAAGCAGCTCTGCTTTGTTTGATGGCTTGTGGCCATCCTTCTTCCTCTTGATCACATTCCAGAGGTTTTCAATGGGGTTCAGATTTGGACAGATTTGGCCATGACAGGGTCTTGATCCGATGGTCCTCCATCCACACCTTGATTGACCTGGCTGTGTGGCATTGAGTATTGTCCTGCTGGAAAAAACAATCCTCAGAGTTGTGGAACATTGTCAGAGCAGAAGGAAACAAGTTTTCTTCCAGGAAAACCTTGTACGTGGCTTGATTAATGCGTCCTTCACAAAGACGAATCTGCCCAATTCCAGCCTTGCTGAAGCACCCCCAGATCATCACCGATCCTCCACGTGGTCGTCTAATGGTTATACGGAGACCTGGAGTGGCCTTCAAGCCACAGTATCTTGCACCCATTGTGAAATGTGGTGGAGGATCAGTGATGATCTCACAGCCAGGTCAATCAAGGTGTGGAGTCAATCAAGGACTTCACCTGTGGCAAATTCAATTGATTGGACATGATTTGTAAAAGCACACACCTGTCTATATAAGGGCTCTTTCACAGTTTGCACATCACGTGAACCAAGGAAAGAGGACTGGACTAAAAAATGCAGATAATGGAATTTATTAAACAAATAAAAGTGACAACAAAAAAGGAAACAGAAAAACAAAATCTCCGCTAGGGGAGAAAATAACACAGTCCAGGGCGACTAAATAAAGTCGTGCTGAGCTTGAACAAAACTGGAAAACAAAACAGGAGACACTACTGACAGGACAGACTGAATCAGGAAACAAGATGAACTGGCATAGGACAGCACACACAAGGAGACTAAAATAGGGAGACATATCAACAGGTTAACGAGCAGGGCAGGTGAAACAAATGAACTGATAATGGGCAGACAATGAGGCGGGGTATGACACGTGTCAAAACTGAAACAAAACACACGCTCACAAACACACAAATGACACCAGAAACTACAAGGCATCATGCATTCATGCCAAATGACAGATGAGACAAGAGAATGCATGGCAACACTAACAAAGTGATGCCATGCACTCTCACACTATACAAACCTGAGCATGCATCGCGAGGCAACCAGCACATGATGCACATAACAGGCGACAAATGAGACAAGACACCTGTGCGAGAGTTCGGTCACAAATAAACCCGACATCTCAGACCGAAGTGACCGAACCTCAGCACAACATGAAGACAGATCGTGACCCAGACGCACAGCACAAAGAGAGCGCAATGCGAAGTGTGCCCGAGGTTGCGAGAGACAGACACGAACCATTGACGCGAGTGCATGCTGCCAAGATGACAAAAAGAGCAATACATAAGAATGCATGACAATGCCAATACGGCAAGCCATGCATTCTCACACAAGACACAGACTAGACAAGACACTGAACATAAATGTCAGAGCTCAGCCACAAGACAATAAAAACATAACTAACCGAAGTGGCTGAACCCTGACAGTCTCACAGCTGAAAATGCATATCAGAGCAAAAACCAAGCTATGAGGTCAAAGGAACTGCCTGCAGAGCTCAGAGACAGGATTGTATCAAGGCACAGATCTGGAGAAGGCTACAAAAAATTTCGTCTGAATTGAAGTTCCCAAGAGCACAGTGGCCTCCATAATTCTTAAACGGAAGAAGTATGGAACAACCAGTATTCTTCCTAGAGCTGGCTGCCCAGCCAAACTGAGCAATCAGGGGAGAAGGGCCTTGGTAAGAGAGGTGACTAAGAACCTGATGTTCACTCTGGTTGAGCTCCAGAGATCATGTGTGGAGATGGGAGAAACTTGCAGAAGGACAATCATCATTGCAACACTCCACCGATCTGGGATTTATGGCAGAGTGGCCAGATGGAAGCCTCTCCTCAGTGCAAAACACATGAAAGCCTACCAGGAATTTGCGAAAAAGCACCTAAAGGACTCACAAACTGTGAGAAACAAGATTCTCTGGTCGGATAAAATGAATATTGAACTGTTTGGCCTCAATTCCAAGCATCATGTCTGGAGGAAACCAAGAACCGGTCATCACCTGCGCAATACCATCCCAACTGTGAAGCATGGCGGTGGTAGCACCATGCTGTGGGGGTGTTTATCAGCGGCAGGGACTGGAGGACTGGTCAGGGTTGAAGGAAAGCTGAATACAGCAAAATACAGAGATATCCTTAATGAAAACCTGGTCCAGAGTGCTCAGGATTCAGACTGGGCCGAAGTTTCACCTTCCAACAGGACAATGACCCTAAGCACACAGCCAAGACAACACAAGAGCGGCTTATTAACTCTGTAAATGTCTTTGAGTGGCCCAGCCAGAGCCTGGACTTGAACCCAATTGAACATCTCTGGAGAGACCTGAAAATCCCCATCCAAATTGTCAGAGCTTGAAAGGATCTGCAGAAAAGAATGGCATAAAATCCCCAAATCCAGGTGTAGCATCTGGACCAATCAGACACAATTACTCATTATTTAATTAATAATCCAACAGACATCTCAAGACAGTAACAAGCAAAGGTCCAATTAGGCCCAAGCAGACTCAGAGATGTCTGCTCTCCCACTAATCATTATCAGCTTTTACTCCCACTTTGCTGACACTGGTCTAGCAACTAGTGGACCTCAGAGACATTCCAGTTGGGGGAAGGTAGCCACATGCAAAAGCATGTGTAACTCACTCCATTCCCCCATAGGAAAGACACATAAAGCCCATAAAACAGACTTTTCTTCACTAATTTATAGACAAACTGTTCTATAAATGAACATGCATATCCTCAGGACATTGTGTGTATGATTATTACAGTCTCGTATGGTGTCTTTTGTACTGTATACTGTTTTGTGCATGCTTTATGACAGAACCACTAGATAATGTAAAATTATTGGTATCATGCTTCCTATCAAATTAATCCTTGTGTGATGCCCTAAACATTGGTGTATAGCACCCCCTTATTTTATGCATTGTATGCTTGTTATATTAATCAGAGCATAAAGGGGCACGAACTGCTAGCTTACTCCAATCATGCAAATGAGTCAGCTTCCAAACAAAGGAACTTTTCCCACTGGAAAATTGCAGCTTTCTCATTGGTCAAGTCAAACTTGAGAGGAGTGACCTCCCTCAGGAGTTAAAGGGCACTGTCGGAGTGACCTCCCTCTCTCTTCTCTCTTCCCTCTCTCCCTTCTTTTCCTGGTTGCTGTTCGTGTGGGACCGGAAACACCCGGTCCGACACCGAGGTCGCGGGCCAGCAGGCCTCGAACACATCAAGCCATGTGTAACTTCCTCGACCATAATGGAGTCAAACTAACGCTGCAAGTTCATCATTTCTTCATTCAATGCGGAAGAAATTGATTGCAACTTCAACACCATTGACTCAAGGAACCATGAAGACTTTCTCCTGAGACTGCATCCGGGCGCTTTCTCAACAGCCAAGGCATTGCAAGTATCGTACAATTAACTAACTAAACAGAGGTTTAGTATAAACTGTGAACCCCTTTGTTAACAAAGGTGCTTTGAAGTAAGAAACTGATGGTTCTTTCAGATGATTAAATGACTCTTTTCATAGCTTCATTCCCCTGTTCTGTTCCGGTGTCAATCACTTTCACTTTTTCCATTTCCCATGTATGCGTGATTTGTGTGTATGTGATTTTTCAGTTTTTTCTTTTTAATAAATTTGCAAAGTAATCAAAAATCTGGTTTTTGCTTTGTAATTATGGGGCATGGAGTGTTGAATTTTTTAAAAGCATTTTAACAAAAGGATGCAACATAAAATGTGAAAAAAATTAAGGGGTCTGAATACTTTATGAATGCACTGTGTGTGTGTGTGTGTGTGTGTGTGTGTGTGTGTGTGTGTGTATATATATATATATATATATATATATATATATATATATATATATATATATATATATATAAAGGCATATATCTGCCTTTGTCCCTTATCTGAGTACCTGAGGCCCAATATATATATATATGTTGGGCCTCAGGTACTCAGATAAGGGACAAAGGCAGACCTAAACACAGTCATAAAGCCTGACTGTGGCCTATACAAACATTCAAAGCCTGATAACAACAACCGCACCAAAATCAAACAAAGGGAGTCCAAAACAGACTACAGATCCCATGAAGTCTTGCTCACTTTACACCTATGTGTGAAATTCTGAAGGATCGAACTCTCAACTCCTATTGGATGAAACGCACTACAGAACGCGTCCCTCAACATCATCGAGAGTATAAAAACCTCTGAGATCTTTCTGGCCGTTGTTTCCAGTGACAGTATGTGCCTCATCTAGATGCAGCCCTGCTGCTCCCAGGTGTAGCCTCGTTGCCCAAGGAAGTAACGTACGTCAACGTACGCCAACCCGCTGAGAATCAGCCACCGTACCACCCACCAATAGAGTGAGGAAACAGCCTCCCATCATCACCCAAGCTTCGAGGAACCGAGTCTGAGTCAAACGATGGACGAACACACATTCTACCCACGTCCTCATGCGATTCAAGTGAGAGGTTTACATCTGGGCAGAGATAGATTATCATAGTGTGTTTTTCTTGTGTATCAAGGCTATTGCTTTGTTTACAGACTGCCGAGTCCGCTCAATGCTGCTAATAATACTCAAGGGATTATTGTAATTTACTGTTAGCACGAATGAGATTTGCTGTGTTGTAGTCCAACCACGTTGGACTGTTTGTGAATTTCCACCATCGTGGGTGAGACCGGCACACTGAGTTTATCCATTAAAGAACCAATGAGCCATTCACCGCATCTCTGAGTGATTAAAAAATGGTTACCCTCTCTCCCACAATCGCTAAAACCGGCTTCGAGGGCCTGGGTAGCTCAGCGAGTAAAGATGCTGACTACCACCCCTGGAGTCACAAGTTCAAATCCAGGGCGTGCTGAGTGACTCCAGCCAGGTCTCCTAAGCAACCAAATTGGCCCGGTTGCTAGGGAGGGTACAGTCACATGGGGTAACCTTCTCGTAGTCGCTATAATGTGGTTCTTGCTCTCGGTGGGTCATGTGGTGAGTTGTGCGTGGATGCCACAAAGAATAGCGTGAAGCCTATGTCTCGGTAACACACGCTCAACAAGCCACGTGATAAAATGCGTGGATTGACAGTCTCAGATGCGGAGTCAACTGAGATTTGTCCTCCGCCACCCGGATTGAGGCGAGTCACTATGCCACCATGAGGATATAGAGCGCAATGGGAATTGGGCATTCCAAATTGGGGAGAAAAGGGGAAAAAACAAATATAAGCTTCGGTGCCATCACTCTGTTCTCTCTCTCTTGTACTAACCACACACACACACACACGATCCCTCACAAACACACCTGCACACACATTTGGCGAGCAGATAACTTGGCGATAGAGTCCAGCTTTGTCCCTAAGTTATCGTACCAGTGGAGAGACACGTGTTAACGGGCAGACGCCAGTAACCAGTCTCTCCGCCCACATGCACAGCCACATTCTCTGGCTGAAAACCTCGCGTGATGTACTCTCCACGAGAGCTACATCCGCCATTTTGTGCACTCCACTCCTTACACACACACACACACACACACACATACACCCATTCACACACACACACACACACACACACACACACACACACATAAATTCCTTCCATGTATTATAGGCTTATTTGTTGCCATATCTAATCATGTTACTGTTTAGTTTGTAGTTGGAAGTCGGAAGTTTATTGACTGCATTGTATTGATTATTAATTTATATTACTGCATTAATAAACTTGTTATACTTTAAAGAGAAGTGTTTTGGTATTGTTCTGCATGCACCTGTGTCAAGGGCTGGCAGGGGATGTCAATGCTCGGATTCAAGCCTTCATTGTTTTCCTTTGAATGTCGATGTTCTCTGGATGTCGACTTTCCTAAGTGAACAATCCTATAGTGAGACCGCTATACTGTCTGGTTATTAGTCTCTGATTCCAGGGTGGTGCCCTGGCAATATTAATCCTTATTAATATTCTATTGATTTTGATAATTGATAATTATCTTTGATGATTGTTGATTTGAAGGATAAATAAGCTAATGTTAATTCTAATCAATGTTCTATTGATTTTATTAATTAATAATTATCTTTGATAATAATTAATATTCTATTGAATTTGATAATTGATGGTTATCTTTGATGATTGTTGATTTAAAGGATTAAAAAGCTAATGTTGATTCTAATCAATGTCCTATTGATTTTAATAATTAATAATTATCTTTGATAATTATTAGTTATTGCTAATAACCAAACCCTCTCCTGAACAAAGCACCCAACATATATATATTATTAAATTAAATGCAAAATACAAGCATTTTCTCTAGTGGTCTAAGACTTTTGGACCCCACTTTATATACAGTAACACCTTTTTTTGCTATCAATCACTAATTATTGCTATTAATAGAATGTTTAATGACTATTTTCTGTTTCGCTGCACTTAAAGTTAAACAGCTATCAGATGTTTACATCAGTAAAGTAGTAGTCAGAAAATTAAGGTATAGAAAAAGCAAATAGTATGTTCATTTGTTAGATGAAAGTTTGAGGTTATGAGGAAATGTTGTGTAGGTTCTACTGGTTGTTTAGATCAGTGTTACTATCAGAAATAATTAATAATTATTTATTTAGTTATTAATTAATATTTAAATTAAATAATAGAATCTAACTCATTAAAACCTCACACGGCACACCATTAAATGTAGTGCGCCACGTTCAGGAGCAGGTTTGGTTATTAACAATAATTAATAATTATCAAAGATAATTATTAATTATTAAAATCAATAGAACATTGATTAGAATCAACATTAGCTTTTTAATCCTTTAAATCAACAATCATCAAAGATACTCTCTTTGAACTTCTCTTTGAAATATAACAAAGTTTATTTATGCAGTAATATCAATTAATAATCAATACAATGCAGTCAATAAACTTCCGACTTACATCTACAAACTAAACAGTGACATGATTAGAAATGATAACCAAAATAAGCCTATAACACATGAGAGGAAGGTGGGTGTGTGTGTGTGTAAGGAGTGACACGCACAAAATGGCGGATGTGACTCTCGTGGAGAGTACGTCACGCGAGATTTCCGACCAGAGAATATGGCCGCGAATGCGGGCAGAGAGAAGCCGGTTAATGGAATCTGCCCGTTTACCGAGTGTCTCTGCTTGTACGATAACTTAGGGACAGAGCTGAGCTTTATCACTAAGTTATCTACTAGCCAAAAGTGTGTGCAAGAATGTTTGTGAGGGGTCGCGCGTGTGTGTGCGGTTAGTACGAGAGAGAGAGAATAAAGTGGCGGCACCAAAGCCGGTTTCGCGATCGTGGGAGAGAAAGCAGCTGTTAGTTTATCACTCAGAGACGCGGTGGACGGCTCTTTGGTTCTTTAATGGATAAGCTCAGTGTGCCGGTCTCACCTGCGATGCCGGAAATACACAACAGTCCAATGTGTTTGGATTACAACACAGCAGATTTCATTCGTGATAACAGTACACTACAGTAATACCTTGAGTATTATTAGCAGCAATGAGCGGACTCTACGGTCCGTAAACTATACAAGCAATAACCTTGATACACAAGAATACCACACTATAATATTCTATCTCTGTTCAGACGTAAACCTCTTACTTGAAATGCATAAGGACACAGACGAATGTGTGTTCATCCGTCCTTTAACTCCGACTCGGTTCCTCGAGGCTCGGGTGATGACGGGAGGCCGTTTCCTCGCTCTGTCGGTACGGCTGCTGATTCTCGGCAGGCTGGCAGAGAAATCAGCGATGTCGACTTGATTGAAGAGGGAAGAGAAATCTTTTTTTCTCTTCACTTCTGCAGGCAAACGGATGAAAATGCAGATTACTCGGCGATCTCCTTCTGATCCGTTAGAGTGTTCGGTGGAACACAGAGTAATCTCAACTCATCCAGCGAGATGGAGATTGTATGGCCATAGTTTCAAGTCGTACGTTACTTCCTTGTGCCACGAGCCTACACCTGAGAGCAGCGATGAGCTGCGTCTACGCACGGCGAGCAAAGTTGCTGGAAGCATCTCAGAGGTATTTCTTCTCCTGATGATGTCATGGTTGAGGTGCGTTCTGTCGTGTGCCTCATCCAATAGTAGTTGAGAGTTCGATCCTTTAGTGAGCAAGGCTTCATGGGATATGTAGTCTGTTTTGGACTCCCTTTGTTTGATTTTGGCGTGGTTTTTATCAGTAAGATTTATGACGGAGTGTGTGGGCCTCAGTTAGGTTTTACAACTGTGTTAGGCCTGCCTTTGTCTCCTATCTGAATACATGAGGCCCAACAGTTGCTAGTAATTTAACCTTTTTAGACACCAATCAAATCCTTTTATTGTGTGATGTCTCTGTCTGTGACACTTTTAGCTCCACAATTCTCAGTGCCTCTTTTACTCTTTTATCCCTTTGCTAAGATTTGATCATTTCATCTGTGTCATGGTTAGCAGAGAGCTTATCCGCACAGTCTGATCTCCTACCAAATCCTGAGCTTTTTTAGAGAAAGATACGAGCAATCTGACAGAGCTTTTAGAAAGACTTTAGTAAGGGCCTGAACATGTGGCACTCAAGCCTGGAGATATGGTTTCACAGAAAGAGCACCATCAAAACAAAATCATAGGCTTTCTTTTTTCAAGACGTCAGGTCTTATAGTGTTGCATGAAAGACTGTGACTGTCAGATGCTAAACTAGGTTATCTGTCTGCTGTGGTGTTGTTGAATCGCAAGAAGTTTCTAAAATGGGGGGGACAATGAGTTAGATACTTTAAAATCATACATTAGATAAGGGTGGCAAACAGGGCAGTAACCATCATAGAAGTTGAGGAGGACGTGCCATCCTAGTATTCAATTTGTTCCCTTGAATTTTGAAAATATGGTTACAGTCTTGGCTGCAAACATTACGTTTACTTCAGAAAATGATCTAAATATCTTTTAAAGGAAGTCCTGATCAGTCTGTTTTCTATTATGAGTCTAGAGTCCATAGAGAAACATTACAATAAAAGTCTTCCGATCGCCCCCTTTGAGGATGATTCGCTGCTCCCTCTTTGTGTGGCGTCCCTTTGCGGTGCATATATTGCATATAGTTTTTGCGCCCTGGCTGGAGCCACATTGCAATACAAAAACAACTTAGCATAAAGGAAAGGTATAAATGTAACTTTCTTACTTATCTAAGTATCTCAACTCAGAGTGTAAGACAGGACACAAAGGACACACAGTGAATAAGTTTTTCTGCAGTGTAGATAAGAATATTGTTTTCCAGTAAGGGCATGTGAGAATTGAAAATATTTATATTGTACGCACTGCACTGAATTACATTTAAGGAAAATGTCAGCCCAAAAATATATATAATATGTGTAACATTCTAATTGAAGGCTCTTTTTCTCATCTACTTAATGCAGTTTAACTGTCAAATGGCCCTTCATTTCAAACAAATTGCCTGACTTAATAATTAATGTATTAAAGTGTTTGGAAGGGAAAACCTTAATGACTGCCACACTGAGTAGTTAACATTCAAAGCTTTATATTTTACCAATTGTCAAGTTTTTTTTTTTTTTTACTTATCAATTTCTCATATTGAAATATAACAATGTACAGAAAGAATTTTGATGGTATATTAATCCAGTCACAAATCTCATCATTTCACAAAAACTGAAGAGGCTTTATTTGACATGGTTATTTTAGTTTGAGAGCATGATAGAAGACACTTTCTTTGTAGTTTAGAAGACTCAAAACAAAGATTTGTCAGATAATACTGGCAGTGGGCAGTCAAGATCATAGCCTTCATGCAAGAGAAAGTATTTGTTTCCAACAATGCCTTTCAATGATGAAAGTATCCGTTCACATGCGTATGACATCATCAGCTGGATCTGTGAACTAATGCCATCAGAGAGCAAAAAGAAGAGAGAGCTGAAATGAGGGGAAGATGGTGATAAGCAAATCTGATGAAGTGCTCCTGCTTCCCCTTCTGTGGAAATCAAATTTTATCTGTCCATCTTCTCCATCAAGGCAAAACACATCGGCTTGCCCGCTTCCCGTCTTTACTCGACTAAGAGTGAGAGAGCAAGAAAAAACTTTTTTCAGCTCTCTATGGAAATTACTTTTGACAGTTACTCATAAGTGGGTGATTCATGCTTAGAATGAACAAAAGAGGGGGGAAAACGATTTATATCTAACCCACATAATGGATATGTGTTATTGAGTTTTTAATACTGAGCATTCGCAAGGACAGGGGCGCGTGCTAGAAACGCGAGTGCTGTTAACGAACAGAGCTCTGTCAGCAGCCACATCTTGTTGAATGACACCTCAGTTTAAAAAAAAAAAAAGATGGCTTATCAACACCAGGATTGGCACCAATGCACCTGGCCGGAAATCCATTCTCAGGGGCGTCTTATCTTCCCCTGCTACAATTCTCCAATCTAATCATGCAAAAGTAAAGTGAAAAAGAAAGTAACCTTAGCAACCAACTGCCAAGCTGCCTGCAATGCTTCATCTAAGCCATGTTGAGACAAACATTATCATATGATCACTATTTTTATCTCCAAAGAAATCTTAATATGCAAGAATATGCATCCTTTGCATATCAAGTGGACATGGGAGGATTCGTGGGGTGTTCATGTGTTTGAGTATGGATGTGTTGTGACCTTTAATAGGGGAAACTGTGCAGCCAGTTGCTCATCCCCCACAAGAATGAACTCCAAAAATGTGAACATTGTTGTGCTCTGAATCCACTGACAGACAATGGAAGAGAGCTAGTTAATTTACTGTGATAATTTATTATACTTTGTTGTTGTACTTCAACTCAAGTATGTTTTGGATTCTTAAAGGAACAGTTCACCCAAAAATAAAAATTCTCTCATAATTTACTCCACCTCATACCATCCCAGATGTGTATGAATTTCTTTCTTCAGCAGAACACAAACGAACATTTTAAGAAGAATATCTCAGCTCTGTCGGTCCCTACAATGCAAGTGGATGGTGATCAGCGCTTTAAAGCTACAAAAAGCACCGACAGCCATAGTAAAAGTAATCCATGCGACTCCAGTGGTTAAAATAATGTCTTCTAAAGTGATTCGATCACTTTGGATGAGCGACCGGAAGTAAACGATTATAGTGAAAAGGACTTAAATATTGATCTGTTTATCAGACAAAGCAATCATATTACTACGTTCGTCTGTGTTTTTAGGAGCTTTAAGTGCTGATTACCATCCACTTGCATTTAATAGACCTACAGAGCTGAGATATTCTTCTAAAAATCTTCATTTGTGTTCTGCAGAAGAAAGAAAGTCATACACATCTGGGATGACATGAGGGTGAGTAAATGATAACAGAATTCTCACTTTTGGGTGAACTAACCCTTTAATTTTGCTGCAAGGTGCAGTATATTGGACATAAATGTGAAATGTCTGCTTCTATGATGAGTCTTCTGTTTCAAGTCAACTACCGTCATGGCGAAGCAACAGTTTAAAGAGAACTTATGTATGTTCAACCAGAATGTGTGTTGGCAGTGTTTTGGCCAAGCACTCTGGTCTACGTTCGTATTGCGTAAAGTATGTTTCTGTTCTAACAAGAGCAGGCTGGCTGGAGCCGTTCACACAAGATGTGTTCTTGCATTCAAAAACAGCTGGGCAGAGATAACCTAACAGAATGCAAGAGTCTCAAATGGTGTATTTAAAGTTACTATTTTCAACTTGACACGTAATCTTGAAAACGCTGAAAACAACACAGCACCCAAAAGACATCCATCTGATGCATATTTCATAGACCAACAAGGAAAACATAGCACAGATGGAACATACAAGAGTCTTTTGTATGAACGGCCCCTAAGTCTAGGTCAGAGAGATTGGACTGTAGGCCAGTGATAGGCTTATATTTAATGATATGGAAATAAAATAATATATTGAATTCTAAAGTCAGTTTTTGTCAGGTTTATACAGTGCTTTACTCGTCTGACACAATAATCTTATTAATAAGTCTTTGAATCATATTCATTTGTAGCTTTTCTCAACAAATATTGTTTTTTGTAATTATTTACAATTAATTTGATTAATCAGCATATTATGCAATTAAATTACATTTTTAATAGAATAACAGTCCTAAAGAGAACTATACAAATGTTTTACATCAGAAAAGGGGACAGCTTCAGAGCACCATCTGTTCTGTGCTCTTCTGTAAATAATGTTCTATAAATTGCCATGAGCTGAAGTGATCTAATCGATCACATAACATTTTCTTCATAGCACTTCATAACGCACACATGCAACATGTAACCAATCATTACTTGACTTGTCTGCAACCAGCTATTTTGATCTCTAATTTCTCTTTTCCTGTCAGGACATGTGGCAGCATCAACACACATAAATCAACAACTCATTAAAATTCTGCACTTGCATCCAGCTTTAATTTTCATACAGGATGCTAAATGAAACCAGAATGGGGAGAGATTTCATAAATAATTTTTTTTTACTGCTATATAAGTAAGCAGCAAACTAAACATGCTCACAGATCACTCGCACATGACTCTGATTTCAACTTGCATTTAGAATCTGAGCAAACATCGAACACAGTTTCAAATTAAAAGCAAACAGAAGCTTCATATCACAATACTAGCACAATATCATCCATAGCTTTCAAAATAGAGTAAATATTAATAGCAGCTAATAATAAGCTTTCTAGGCTCATAAACTGGAAATGTCTTCTCAATCTCCAACAACACCAAGTTGCTGAGAAAAATCAATTTCTGGCACAGAAACAAGGATTCAAAAGCCACGGCATTCAGGAATTGCAAAACATTGCAGGAAAGAGACTAGAGAAAGCATGAAAATACATAGTCTAAGCATTATAACAAATTTTAACACATCTCTACATTGATGACATAAAAATATGGCCATAAAAATTAAATAATGTTATTTGTAGCAATATATGTAAAGCATGTATGTTCATTTGTGTTTTTCACTGATATAAAAAAAAAGTCTCATACTTGTAAAAATGTGTTTTTAAAATGGCCATTCTAATATATTTTACAAATATTTTCCCAAACCATAGTGGAACTTGAATATAATATATTTTAAAATTATAATTAAAGATACAAGCTTGTGGAGATGGGGGCGTGGCCGAGCGACGCCTGTGGAGAGCGAGGCCGGGAGAGGACGAGCGATAAGGATTCACACTAAAAAATTATCTCTAACAGCTGTTTTGTGTTGCACTGAGAGCTGGAGAGAGATAAAAAGGAAGCCAGAGCTGCAGGTGGAGAGAGAGGAACCTGAGTCCTGAGACGACGCTGCCTGTGTTGAAAGCATTACTTTATGTTGTTTTCGCTGAAAAGCGGCAAGAAATAAACAACACTGAAGTGGGTAAGATGGTCCCTGCTTCCTCATTCCCCTGAGACTGACCAGGAACGTGTCACAGTGGTGCCGAAACCTGGGAGAAGAAGAAGGAATTGCCGTCATGGAGTCCTCGCCACTGGCCAAAGTTATTAAGACCCTCGCTGGCATCCACCAAACCCATCATTAAGCTCTTCTGGATCTGCGTGCAGAGCAGGAACAGCGGTTCCAGGTGCTCCTTCAGGCCCAAGCTGAGGACCGGCAGGTGTTCCTGAGCTTGGTGCCCCAGGGGGAAACTTCAGTTGTGACCCCGGCCACCACCCATGCCATGCCCCATGTCACACTCGTCAAGATGGGCCCACAGGATGATCCAGAGGCCTTCATTTAATTGTTTGAGCGGACAGCCAAATCCTGTGGATGGACCAAGAACCAGTGTACGGTCTGGCTGTTACACCTGTTAACCGGGGAAGCCCAACTCGTGGCCAAATTCGTGGCACAACAGCTACCTCCTGGAGTACGTGAACTTGAGACAAGCCATCTTGCAATGGATCGGCCGCAGCCCAGAACAGCACTGCCAGTGCTTCCGCTCGCTGACGCTTGGTGCACTTGGCGTGCTTGGCACGCTTGGCGCCCATTTACATTTATTCAACAGCTCCGTGACTCCTGCCGGCGGTGGCTGCTGGCAGCAGAACGCGATGCCATGGCAGTGGTTGATCTGGTGGTACTGGAGCAGTTTATCATCTGACTACCGAAAGGGATGGTGGAATGGATCCAGTGCCACCGCATGGCGTCGCTGAATGAGGCCGTTCAGCTGGCTGAGGACCACTTGGCGGCATTTCAGGGGGCTGGCGAGCCCTCTTCTGCTGTCTCTCTCTCTATCTCTCCTTCTCCCTCCTCCCCCTCCTGTTTCCCCTATCCTGTTGCTACTCCCCGGAAACGGGAAGTTGTTTTCCCAAAACCGTCTCCCCGGTCCCGGTGGACCTTTCAACCCACCGGTTCCTCCATCTCTCTCCGCTCTCCTCCCCAGGTTAGTGAATCTGCTGCCACGGGGGTGGGCGGGAAGTCTGGGCTGGTCTGCTGGAGCTGCGGGGAACCTGGGCACTTCCAGGACCGATGCTCTGTGATGGAGGTGGGGGCACTGGTCCGGATCCCCTACGTGCCACAGGCCACCCCTGTTCGAGCTGGAGCGTACCGGATACCTGTCAGTATTAAGGGGGGTACATACCAAGCCTTGGTGGATTCAGGTTGTAACCAAACATCCATTCACCAAGGCTTGGTTCAATCCGAGGCTTTGGGTACAAGCCAGCAGGTGAAGGTAAGGTGTGTACATGGGGATATTCAAGATTAGCCTTTAGTGATGGTCATCATTCAATTTCGAGGACAAAAGCATAGTGTCGAGGCTGCGGTTAGTCCCCGCCTCTCATATCCACAAATTTTGGGTATGAATTGGCCGGCATTCACTACTTTATTAAGGGGAATATGCATGAATGGGTCCTGCAACAAACTGTTTCTGTGAATAGTTTGCAGTTTACTGGCTGGGGAGGCGGTGCCGGGCCGTCTACGTCAGCTCCGCGTCAGGAGGACGCAAGAGAGGGGGAATTCACGGCTTCCCCAGTCCTTAGAGCAATGTTTCCCAATCTTTTTTCTGCCACGGCACACTTTTTAAAAAAATTCTACAGCACACCACTATCCCACATAGGCTAACCATCGTCAATATTTTTCCTTTTCAAGAAACTGTCCATGTTTTCTGTCCATCTTAGTAGCATGTTTACTTGTAATGTTTGAAATTCGGCTATGCAAAAAAAAAAAAAAAAAAAATCACATAGGTAGGCTACACTGTGTGAAGTCACATGTGGCAAGAGTGCTAAATGGGTAATGACAAAACAACAAATTTGCTTCTTTTCTAATTTGTAGATTTGTTCTTGCAATGCCACAACAAATTACAGGGATGCAAACTCATGAGGGGCGAAAAAGGTAAGACAATCACTGGTCTACGAACATTTTTTCTGGGGATATTTTTTTTAAAGAATAAACTAAAAGCACCAGTTCCAGCTATTTAGTGATTCAAGTTTATTCAAGTTCACAATTGTGCAGAATTAGCTGCAAAATAAAGAGTATTTTGGTGAGGCTTGCTTCTATTTCACAAATTTGTTCAATTTTATTAACTGATTAGTTCAGTGACCCCCTTCTGGAAATGTCACTAGGTGGCAGTGAATCATTTTGAGTTGTTCATGACCGAAATCTACCAAGAGACTTTATAGTGTTTAAGCATTAAAAGAACAAAGCAGATCTATATTCTTCCTTCAGTCTGAGCATTATTTTTCATCCAAAAAGACAACAGTAATAGTCTAATAATAGTGAGTTTCAATAACGTCCTTACCTTCTCCTTTATTAAAACTTGCATGGCAACAAATCTACTGATTTCAGTATAAGAATTATAAACACAAAGCAGATCTACAGTATCATTTTCTTACAGTAGCCTATTGAAACTGCTGAGCATGGCTTTTATCAGAAAAGACCACAGTAATAGACAAATAATAATAATTTGTTCTTTCATCTTTGTAAAGCGCATTTCACATGAGCTGAGTCGAGGCGTCAATGCTCCGTTCAACGCCAGCGTCAAGGCATTGCCCTCCACATGACAAGAGTTGCAGAGCGCGTCACAGAGGGGCGATTTTACGAGTTTGCCACATAAAAAAGCGGGAGATGTGCACAATAAACATTGAAAACATATATTTGGAAAAGAGAAAAAAGCTTGCAGTTGCTTTGAAAGCAGAAAGTAATAAAAGGACTTATGTTTAGGTCTAAGCGTTTTCTTGGTGAATTTAAATTAGTTCAATAACTGGGGTCACTGATATTCGTAAACGAATTAAAAGAAATGATGAGACATTCAATGTCTCTTCACAAATTTGGACAGTTTTTTTAATATTTCTTGTTGCTTAGTACTCTCAAAGACATTATTGGTGAAGCAAAAAAGTGTGTGTGTGAAAAACACTTTGGTGTAAAGTGGCGTCACTTCATAGACTGATGACGCTGACCCGAGTCATGTGAAAGACCCTTAACGCATATAAATATCAGTCACTTATGCACATTAATCATTGCTCTTCACAATCACAAAAGTGTCCGACTATGGATTCAAAATGGCGAATTTCTCAGAAAGTTCAGGAGTTTGGATCCCTGAAATTATAAAAAAAATATGTCATGCATTTAGTTATTTTGTGGAATTTGATAATTTTCCATGGCACACCTGACAATCTTTCACAGCACAGTAGTGTGCCACGGCACAGTGGTTGGGAAACACTGCCTTAGAGGATTCCCTGTAGGGTATTTCCCTCTGGAGCAGATGCAAGACGAAACCCTTAGGCATGCCTTCGGACCTCCAGCCGGACATTGCACTCTCATACCCCTATTTTTCACTTATCAAGGATCGGTTGTATCGAGTGATGCAGGACACTCAGACACTAGGGGATACAACCCAATTGTTAATACTGCAGAGCAGTTGGGAATTGTTATTCCAGACGGCTCATTATAATCTGATGGCGAGTCACTTAGGGCTGAAAAAACACTAAACTGTCTAATGGCCCATTTCTATTGGAGGGCATTCGCGGGGATGTTCGCAGGTGCTGTGCAGCATGCCACGAATGTCAGCTGGTGAATCCACCAGCCACCCCCTTCCGTTGATCGAGGTCCCCTTTGAAAGAATTGGTATGGACCTCGTCGGGCCATTAGAACGGACGGCACACAGGTATCGCTTTATGTTGGTTCTGGTGGATTATGCAACGCGATATCCAGAAGCAGTGCCTCTACGCAACATCTCAGCACAAAGTGTTGAGGAGGCACTCTTCAGAATTGTCTCCCAAGTGGGGATTCTGAAAGAAATCCTCACTGATCATGTCACGCACATTACGCGAACTGTATGAATCACTAGGGATTAAATCGATTCGTACCAGGGTTTACCACCCCCAAACGGATGGCTTGGTTGAATGATTTAATCAGACCCTAAAGAATATGATTTGTAAGTTCGTGCACGATGATGCTCGGAATTGGGACAAGTGACTCGAGCCCCTATTATTTGCAGTCTGAGAGGTCCCGCAAGCCTCCTCTGGGTTTTCCCCATTTGAATTATTGTATGGACACCGACCGTGCAGCGTGCTCAATGTCCTATGGGAAAATTGGGAGGAGGGACCTTCAAACAATAAAAATAAAAATTCAATATGTTCTTGACCATAGAGCAAAACTCCACACACTGGGGCAACTAACACAGGAGAATTTGCTCCAGTCTCAAGAACATCAAAGCTGGCTGTATAATAGGGGCACTCGACTACGGGAATTTACACCGGGAGATAAAGTCCTTGTATTGTTCTCCACATCGAGCTCTAAATTACTTGCCAAGTGGCAAGGGCCCTTTAAGGTCACACGGTGAGTATGGTAAATCAATTATGAGGTGAAATGAATGGATCGAGGTGGAGCACGTCAGATTTACCACCTCAACCTCCTAAAACCATGAATCGAGGTGGTTCACGTGACTGTGGTGATGGTGGTTCCAGAGAGGGAGGAGTTTGGGCCAGAGGTGAACTTAAAAGCCACCAATCAAGTCACCCCGGTCACTTGTGGAGACCGCCTCTCACCATCCCAAGTCATGGAGTTGCCAGGTTGCAAGGAGAGTTATCCGATGTGTTCTTAACTCTCCCTGGTCGTACGAATCTAATTGAGCACCATATCGAAATGACCCCAGAGGTAGTGATACGCAGTCGTCCCTACCGATTACCCGAACACAAAAAAGAAGTTGTATGGGAAGAATTAATCACCCTGTGTTTGGACCATGCCCCACTCCAGTGGCTCCATCGCATGAAGGATGCCAGCGCACAGATCACCCGTTGGTATCTAGCTCTCCAGCCTTTTAAGTTCAAGGTGGTCCACAGGCCAGAGGCGCAGATGGCTGTTGCGGATTTCCTCTCCAGAAATGGGGGGGATGGGATAGGTGACAGGCTGGATGGCTCCCTGGCCTGAGTCGGGCAATGGGGCTATGTGGAGATGGGTTTGTGGCCGAGTGACACCTGTGGAGAGCGAGACCGGGAGAGGAAGAGTGGAAAGGATTGACACCTGGGGGAAATTATCTCTAACAGCTGTTTTGTGTTGCAGTGAGAGCTGGAGAGAGATAAAAAGGCAGCCAGAGCCTCAGTTGGAGAGAGAGAGGAACCTAAGTCCTGAGATGACGATGCCTGTGTTGAAAGCGTTACTTTATGTTTATTATTGAGCGACTGAGTGTTTTGTTGGTGTTTTTGCTGAAAAGCGGCAAGAAATAAACAACACTGAAGTGTGTAAGCTTCCTCATTCCCCTGAGACGGACAAGAAACGTCTCACAAGTCTGTAATCATATGGCTATTTATCAGATTTCTGTATGGCGGCAGACAAAATCTGAAACTGAATAACCATGTTTGTAAAAAAGATAAAATTAAACTGCAAGGTTCATAGAAAAAATAGGCTAAGCATTATATAGTTGTTGTGTCAAACATGTCTCTTCACATTGATGACATACTATATAGAAATATGACCCTCAAAAATTAGATGGAAGGCAGACAAAATCTGAAACTCATACCCATGTTTGTAGTGTGAGAGATTTAACAAATTGGATTATAGTACAAAAAAGTAGTCAAATTCAGCTGATCTTGGAAACAGTGCTTCAATGAGCGTTCTTCTCCAGAGTAGCAACAAAAGAAACAACAATAGAATACCTAAGAGGACATATTTCTTGAGCTGCAATTTATCCTATCCTCAACTGAAAAGCAGTTAGACTTAATGGCATCTAAAAAAAACAACAACACAGGGCTCACATATAAAATTATGATGACTGACAAAGCAATGGCATCATCAGAGAATTCAAATTAATGACAGATGATCATACCGATGTTTTGTATTAAAAGTCTCCACAAAAAAATGATGTGTTGATACACATAAAATATCACTTGCTAAACAACAAAGCACTTTCAGAAATACTCTTTGCCTGCATTGTTCTCCTCAGGGAAGGAAATGTTCTGTTTATAGATGACTTATGGTTACATCTGCCTGCTTGCTTCAACAGAAACCATTAGTTCTGTTCTGCATGGAAGGTGTGCCTTGCACTCCACATAAACAGATGAATAACTACACCTGACAAATGGATGCCTGACTCTACTCATCTTCCATGAGGCCATAAATGGGGTCTTAAAAGCTCATACTGCTGGGCATACAGCGAGTTGAGTGTATTTGGGCTTATTTTTCTGGAACAAATGGTGAGGCATTAAATCTCCACACACTATGGCAATGACAAATGTATTGTGTTAGCTGTGGGAAAA